>NC_057795.1:478741635-478914748 GCF_018294505.1 Triticum aestivum
ACTGGGCTGCAGCTAAGCCCCCGAGTGGGAGGTTTGCTCTCCACTCGGTAGGTTTTTTGGAAACTTAGGAGAGCACTGGGCTGCAGCTAAGCCCCCGAGTGGGAGGTTTGCTCTCCACTCGGTAGGATTTTTAGAAACTTAGGCGAGCACTGGGCTGCAGCTAAGCCCCCGAGTGGGAGGTTTGCTCTCCACTCAGTAGGTTTTTTGGAAACTTAGGCGAGCACTGGGCTGCAGCTAAGCCCCCGAGTGGGAGGTTTGCTCTCCACTCGGTAGGTTTTTCATGGCACGGCTTTGGAGGAGAAGGTAGAAGTCGACCCGCGCTTCGTCCTCCTTGCGGAACGCACGTTGTGTTTGTGACGTAGCTCGGAGGGAGGAAGCAGGGGTCGACCTGCACCTCGTCCTCCTTGCGAGGCGTACGATGTCTTTTATTCTTAGGCGAACACTAGGTTGCAAGTAAGCCTCCGAGTGGAAGGTTGGCTTACCACTCAGTAGGATTTTCAAAAACTTAGGCGAGCACTGGGCTGCAGTTAAGCCTCCGAGTGGAAGGCTAGCTTACCACTCGGTAGGATTTTCAAAAACTTAGGCGAGCACTGGGCCGCAGCTAAGCCCCCGGGTGGAAGGCTGGCTTACCACTCGGTAGGATTTTGTTTACTTAGACGAGTACTTGGACTGCAGCTAAGCCTCCGAGTGGAAGGCTGGCTTACCACTCGATAGGTTTTTTAAAAACTTAGGCGAGCACTGGGCTGCAGCTAAGCCTCCGAGTGGAAGGCTGGCTTACCACTCGGTAGGATTTTCAAAAACTTAGGCGAGCACTGGGCCGCAGCTAAGCCCCCGAGTGGAAGGCTAGCTTACCACTCGGTAGGATTTTGTTTACTTAGGCGAGTACTTGGACTGCAGCTAAGCCTCCGAGTGGAAGGCTGGCTTACCACTCGGTAGGATTTTGTTTAACTTAGGCGAAACGGATTCACAGCTAAGCCTCCTAGTGGAAGGCTGGCTTACCACTCGGTAGGATTTTTTACAAGCTTAGGCGAAATGGGTTCGCAGCTAAGCCACCCACTGGGGGACAGATTTATGAGAACAAAAGCAATAACAATTACTGAGAAAATTATGAAACTCTTGTCTTTGATGACTACACTACATGAGTACTTTTATTACAACTCATCCGAGTGAAAAACTTAAGTATAAAAAGGGCGGAGCAGGTCCGCGTTCCATGCTCTGGGCTCGTCAATCTGGTGCTCGACATTGTAAAGGCGGTATGCCCCATTATGGAGAACCTTGGTGACGATGAAGGGACATTCGCAAGTAGGAGCAAGCTTGGGTGGTTTCTGCTGATCCACTCGGAGAACTAAATCTCCCTCCTGGAAAGCTCGCCTCTTCACATTTCTGGCATGGAAGCGATGCAAGTCCTGCTGGTAAATGGTCGATTGGATCAAGGCCATCTCTCTTTCTTCTTCTAGAAGGTCGACCGCGTCCTGTCGGGCTTGCTCTGCTTCAGCTTCGGTGTAGAGTTCGACTCGGGGTGTGTTGTGAAGCAGGTCACTCGGCAAGACTGCTTCAGCTCCGTAGACTAAGAAGAACGGAGTCCTCCCAGTCGACCGGTTTGGCGTGGTCCTTAATCCCCAAAGCATCGACAGAAGTTCGTTGACCCATGCGCCGGATGCGTGCTTGAGGTCGCGCATCAGTCGGGGTTTCAACCCTTTGAGAATTAAGCCATTTGCTCGTTCTGCTTGTCCATTCGACTAAGGGTGGGCGACTGAAGCATAGTCGACTCGTGTACCCTGAGATGCGCAGAAGGTTCTGAATTCTTCGGAGTCGAAGTTTGACCCATTGTCTGTGATGATACTATGGGGAACTCCATATCCGAATACCAACTCCCTGATGAAGCTGACAGCGGTGCCGGCATCTAGATTCTTGATGGGTTTAGCCTCAATCCACTTAGTGAACTTGTCGACTACTACCAATACATGGGTGTAGCCGTTTCTGCCTGTTCTCAGTGGTCCAACCATATCCAACCCCCATACAGCGAAAGGCCAGACGAGTGGAATGGTCTTCAAGGCTGAGGCGGGTTTGTGTGACATATTGGAGTAGAATTGACATCCTTCACACTTGTCGACTATCTCTTTTGCCATCTCATTTGCCCTGGGCCAGTAAAAACCCGCTCGGTATGCTTTAGCCACGATGGTCCGAGAGGACGCATGATGGCCACAGGTCCCCGAGTGGATGTCGTTGAGAATCATTCGACCTTCTTCCGGTGTTATGCATTTCTGGCTGACTCCAGTCGCACTTTCTCTATATAACTGTCCCCTCATGACGGTGAAGGCTTTGGATCGACGCACGATCTCTCGAGCCTCTTCTTCATTCTCGGGGAGCTCTTTTCTCAGAATATAGGCGATATAGGGCACTGTCCAGTCGGGAGTGATGACCAGAACTTCCATGATTAAGTCGACCACAGCTGGGACCTCGACTTCAGTCGAATCTGTGGCGCTTTTTGGCTGCGGGGCTTCCTCAGTGAAAGAATCTTCTTGAACCGACGGTGTGTGAAAATGCTCCAAAAAGACACCACTCGGAATGGCTTCCCTCTTGGAACCTATCTTGGCCAAGTCATCGGCTGCTTGATTTTTCAGTCGGGGAACGTGATGGAGCTCTAATCCCTCAAATTTCTTCTCCAGCTTTCTGACTACATTGCAGTAACCAGTCATGGCTGGGCTTCTGACGTCCCACTCCTTCATCACTTGGTTGACCACTAAGTCTGAGTGACCATAGACCATGAGGCGACGGACGCCAAGTGAAATGACCATACGCAATCCGTACAAGAGCGCTTCGTATTCTGCGTCATTGTTGGAGGAATCAAAGTGAATCTGGAGTACATATCTGAGCTTATCTCCTCGGGGGGAAACCAAGACCACTCCAGCACCGGAACCATTCAGCATTTTGGAGCCATCGAAGAATATAGTCCAGTGCTCCGAATGAACTTGGGTCGATAACTGCTGTTCAGTCCACTCGGCGAGGAAATCTGCTATTGCTTGGGACTTGATAGCTTTCTTTGCCTCAAATCTGATATCCAGGGGAAGAAGTTCAATCGCCCATTTTGCCACTCGACCGGTTGCGTCTCTGTTGCGCAGAATCTCTGATAAGGGGGCGTCGGTGACGACTGTGATGATATGGTCAGAGAAGTAGTGAGCAACTTTCTTCGTGGTCATATAAATCCCATATACAAGCTTCTGATAGTGAGGGTATCGTTGCTTGGATGGGGTCAGGACTTCGGAAATGTAATATACTGGGCGCTAAACTTTGAAGGCTTTCCCTTCTTCTTCCCGCTCGACCATAAGTACAGTACTGACGACTTGTCCTGTGGCTGCAATGTAAAACTGCAAAGGCTCTTTGCTGATTGGAGCAGCAAGCACCGGCTGGGTGGAAAGCAGGGTTTTTAACTCTGCAAACGCTGCGTCAGCTTCAGGAGTCCACTCGAACTTGTCTGACATCTTCATCAGTCGATAAAGAGGCAATGCCTTCTCAACGAGACGAGAGATGAATCGACTTAAAGCGGCCAAGCAACCAATAAGCTTCTGAACATCGTGCACACGCACATGTCGTTTCATTCGGAGTATTGTGCCTACTTTCTCTGGGTTTGCATCGATTCCCTGTTCGGAAACGAGAAAACCGAGTAATTTTCCACCAGGAACTCCGAATGTGCACTTGGATGGGTTAAGCTTGATATCGTACCTCCTGAGGTTGGCAAATGTTTCAGCGAGGTCAGTCAGCAGGTCGGAACCTTTCCGTCACTTGACCACAATGTCATCCATGTACGCTTCCACATTCCGACTGATTTGAGTGAGCAAACACTTCTGAATCATCCTCATGAACATGGCTCCGGCATTCTTGATGCCAAATGGTATGGTGACATAACAGAAGCACCCGAATGGGGTGATGAAAGCCGTTTTGATCTCATCAGGCCCAAACAAACAGATCTGATGGTACCCGGAATAAGCGTCGAAGAAAGACAGTCGCTCACATCCCACAGTTGAGTCAACTATTTGGTCGATGCGGGGAAGAGGAAAATGATCTTTCGGGCAGGCCCGATTGATATGCTTAAAATCGATGCACATGCGAAGAGAATTGTCCTTTTTGGGGACCATGACGACATTGGCGAGCCACTCGGAGTGGTAAATCTCTCGGATAAACTCTGCTGCTAGGAGCCGAGCCACTTCCTCGCCAATGGCCTTCCTTTTCTGGACGGCGGACCATCGCAGATGTTCCTTCACAGGTTTTGCCTTTGAATCGACTCGTAGACGATGCTCAGCCAGTCCCCTAGGTACACCCGGCATGTCAGAAGGTTTCCATGCAAAGATGTCCCAGTTCTCTCGAAGGAACTGGATGAGCGCTTCTTCCTATTTGGGGTCGAGTGTTGTGGAGATATGAGTCGGGGCAGCGTTAGGGTCGGTCGGGTGGATGTGAACGGGTTTTGTCTCACCGGACGACTGGAACGCTGACTCCGTAGCAGGCTTTTTGGCTCGCAACAAATCACTCGGGTCTACGTTCCTTTGGTGTTCCTGCCACTCTTCTGCCACCATCAGATCATCGGCGATCTTTGAGCCTTTGTGGAAGCACTCTTCTGCTTTCTTGCGGTTACCAGTGACTGTGATCACTCCTTTAGGGCCAGACATCTTTAGTTTGAGGTACATGTAACATGGTTGAGCCATAAAACGTGCATAAGCTGGCCTGCCGAAAATTGCATGATAGGCACTCTCGAAATCCACAACCTCAAATGTCAGCTTCTCTTTGCGGAAATTCTTAGAATCACCAAAAACTACATCAAGAGCAATCTAGCCAAGTGATGCGGCCTTCTTGTCAGGGATGACTCCACAAAAACTCATGTTGCTTGTGCTCAGTCTGGACATTGGAATGCCCATCCCTTTCAGCGTCTCAGCATACAGTATATTCAAACTGCTGCCGCCATCCATCAACACTTTGGTCAGTCGAGTGCCTTCAACGACGGGGTCGACCACCAGCGCTTGCCTCCCAGGGGTGGCTATGTGCGTGGGGTGGTCAGATTGGTCGAATGTAATGGCAGTCTGAGACCATTTCGGGTAATTGGGTGTTGACGGAGCAGCCATATTCACCTCTCGGTTTATAACTTTCAGTCGGTTTTTGCTCTCAACATAGGCAAAAATCATCAAGGTGGAATTGACCTGCGGATATTCCTCGTCACTATCCTCCTTGTCCTCAACCTTGTCCGACTCTTTTTCTTTGTCCTTGGGTTGCTTCCCTTGGAACTGCTGTATCAGGAGTCGACACTGTCGAGTGGTATGCTTCGGGTAGATGAAATTACCCTCTTCGTCTTTCTTGGTGTGGATGTGACATGGTAAATCCAACACATCATTTCCTTCTTTATCTTCTACTTTCTTGGGGTTCCAAGGCCCCTTGGGTTTCCCTTTGAACTATCCTTGGTTCAGGGCCAAGGCTTCTCCAGGAGCGGCTGGCTCGGCTTTACGCTTTTGCTTCCGACTGGAATTTCCGCCTCCGGTGTCCTGGGCGACTGACTTGTGCTTGCCGCTTCGGAGCCGATCCTCTTCCTCACCATTGAGCGTATTTGGTGGCTATTTCCATCATTCGACTCAGAGACATGTCTCCGGTTCGGCCGAATTTTAGGCTTAACTCTCTGTACTTCACGCCCTCCTTGAAGGCGCAAACTGCCTGGTGATCAGATACATTTTCTACTGTGTGATGCAGTGTGATCCATCTCTGGATGTAATCCCTTAGAGTCTCATTCGTCTTCTGTGCACAAGATTGCATCTCTGTCAGTCCCGCCGGCCGCTTGCACGTTCCTTCGAACGTCCTGACAAACACTCACGAGAGGTCCTCCCATGTGTAGATGCTGCTGGGTGTCAACTGATTCAGCCATGCCCTGGCTGACCCTTCCAACATGAGAGGCAGATGCTTCATGGCCACCTTGTCATTTGCACCGCCGATCTGAACAGCCACTCGGTAGTCCTCAAGCCAAGTATCGGGCTTGGACTCACCGTTGAACTTGCTGACTCCAGTCGCCAACCTGAAGTTGGGAGGAATCACCGCGGCTCTGATGGCTCTGCTGAAACACTCTGGTCCGGAGACATGCACTCGGCTGCTGGTGGGTACATCTCTGTCATTACCCTCTCTGTGGGCTCTGTTCCGGTCGACCAGACCTTGAACGATGATGGATCTCGCATCAAATCCTGGTTCTCTGGGGTCGATTGGAATTCTTCGCCCGCCAATGTACTGGCGTCTGTCATCCTGCTATCGAGGCATATATGATCCACCCCTCCGGCGAGGAGTGGGCACTCGACGTTGATCGTTGCGATTGACTCGGTGATCTTCCTGCTCATAGTTCCTGTACTGATCATGTCGGTCGCCATGCCCTTCACGCCTCGGGGGCGATCTGGGGCTATGAGCTGACTGGACAGTATTCGCCGCCACGGACCTGCTATGAATCCTGTTCCGCGACTGCGACACAGCCGAATTCTGATCTCCAGCTGCCCGGAGCAAATCCCTGATCTGCATCAAGCCTCTGCCAGCCTCTGACTGGGAAGGCTGAATCGACTCTGCTATACGTGTTGCAGCTGCCAAATTCTAGATTGGAGTGCGGTATACCTGAGTCGGCGGTTTAAAGAGCTGGCGTCGACTGGAGTCTGGAATCCGTTGCCGCGCGCGCCCGTCGAGTGCCCGCTGAAGGTTCTCCAGTCGAGTGCGCTCAGCCAGGTTGGCCAAGCGCGCGTCCTCTAAGGCGCGAGCCTCAGGGGTTTCTCCAACAATTGGAGTATGAAGCGCATCCATGTTCCGGCGGCGAAGCTCTACCCTCTGCTGCGAGTCGAGGGGCTCGGGGCGGTACTCCTCATGGTCGTGCGACGGGTCGCCTCCGCCGTTACCTCCCTCGGCGCCAGGAAAGCCGGGGGGAACGTGCGGCCCATTGAACATCAGGACCTCCACCGCCGGATCACTGCTGTTGCATTCGGATGCAGTCTCTGCGGAGCCAGTCGACAGGTCGAACAGGCCATAGAGAGATTCGTCGGGCTCGATTGCCGCGACTTGGGCAGTGGTCGACTGGCGAGCCACTGCGTGCCTCACCCACCGCTGAAGCCTCGACCGACCGGAGCGCTTACGCCAGCGAGAAGCTGGGAGGGAGGATGACAGGAAAACCGGCCGATACTAAGTCAACGGTTGCCGCAGAAGGACGCCGCGGACGCATGCTCGAAAGTGCGTAGCTCCGTGGACCGGGAGCGCATCCACGTCGAGTGGAGCCTCCTGCAGCCAGGCAGAGTCGTCGGCGACGAATGTGAGCGCGCCAAGATGGATCTCGCGGCCCTCAACCAAAACTCCACCTGAAACCATGATGATGGGAATTGAAAAGATTGCAACTTCTCGAACAAGTCGCTAAGACACCTGCCCCAAGGTGGGCGCCTACTGTCGTGGTTCTAAGTCTGACAGTAGAATAGGGGGTAGGTATGGAGAGGCAAGATCCTAGCTATGGAGCAGTTGTGCACACAAGTGTTTTACAAGTTCAGGCCCTTCTCGGAGGAAGTAACAGCCCTACGTCTCAGAGCCCGGAGGCAGTCGACTGGATTATGTGTGTGAGAGTTACAGGGGTGCGAACCCTTCTACCAGTGGAGGGGGTGGCTTATATAGAGGACGCCAAGACCCCAGCCAGCCCACATAGCAGAGGGTTTAAAGTACATTAAGGTCTGGCGTTACTGGTAGCGCCCTACATAAAGTGTCATCATGACCATTAAGACTACTTAATTACAAACCGTTTGGATACATAGTAGATCTTGAACTCCTGATGGTCGAGTGAGTCTTCATGGTCGAGTGTCTTCAGGTTCGTCGAGTGTCTTCTAGTCCGTCGAGTGGAGTTCCTCTTGGTCGACTGGAACACGGCTTCTTCTAAAAGATGTCCTTGGGGAGGGTACCTTGGACAGGTTCATGACCCTACCCTAGGTACATGACTTCATCACTTTGCTTCGAGGGCGAAGTAGACTTTTGCAATAAGTATATGAGTTCTTTATGACTAATGTGTGTCCATGGATATACGCACACTCATCCTTCCACTTAGCTAACCTCTATTTTACCGTGCAATTTTCACCGGTAGCATAAACCCATTATTTACCTTCCTCAAAACAGCCACCATACCTACATATTATGGCATTTCCTTCATAATTTTCATATATGTCACTCTTGGTTCATTGCATATCCCGGTACACCACTGGAGGCATTCATATAGAGTCATATTTTGTTCTAGCTTTGAGTTGTAATTCTTGAGTTGTAAATCCATAAAAGTGTGATGATCTTCATTACTAGAGCATTGTCCCAGTGAGGAAAGGATGATCAAGACTATCCCCCACAAGTCGGGATGGGACTTCGGACTTTATAAAAATAAAAGAGGCCAAAGAAGCCCACCAAAAAAAGAAAAAAAGAGAAGAAAAAAGAAAAAGGAAAAGGAAAAAAAGAAAAAAAGGTAAAATAAAAAAATGAGAGAAAAAGAGAGAAGGGACAATTGCTACTATCTCTTTTTCCACACTTGTGCTTCAAAAATAGCACCATAATCTTCATGATAGAGAGTCTCATATGTTGTCACTTTCATATACTAGTGGGAATTTTTCATTATAGAACTTGGCTTGTATATTCCAATGATGGGCTTCCTCAAAATGCCCTAGGTCTTCGTGAGCAAGCAAGTTGGATGCACACCCACTTAGTTTGTTTTGTTGAGCTTTCATATATTTATAGCTCTAGTGCATCCGTTGCATGGCAATCCCTACTCACTCGCTTTGATATCTATTGATGGGCATTTCCATAGCCCGTTGATATGCCTAGTTGATGTGAGACTATCTTCTCCCACTTTTTGTCCTCACAACCACCACAGTAGACCACCATAGTGCTATGTCCATGGCTTGCGCTCATGTATTGCATAAGAGTTGAAAAGCTGAAGCGCGTTAAAAAGTATGAACCAATTGCTCGGCTCATCATCGGGGTTGTGCATGATGGGAGTATTTTGTGTAATGAAAATGAAGCATGGCCTAACTATATGATTTTGTAGGGATAAGCTTTCTTTGGCTATGTTATTTTGATAGGAGATAATTATTTGTTAGTATGCTTTGAAGCATTATTATTTTTATGTTTTATAAGCTTTTATCTTGAGTCATTTGAATCTGAAACATTCATGCTACAATAAAGAAAATTACATTGAGAATTATGCTAGGTAGCATTCCACATCAAAAATTCTGTTTTTATCATTTACCTACTCGAGGACGAGCAGGAATTAAGCTTGGGGATGCTTGATACGTCTCCAACGTATCTATAATTTTTTATTGTTCCATGATATTATATTACCTATTCTAGATGTTTATGGGCTTTATTTTATACATTATTATCATTTTTGGGACTAACCTACTAACCGGAGGCCCAGCCCGTATTGCTGTTTTTTTTGTCTATTTTAGTATTTCGAAGGAAAGGAATATCAAACGGAGTCCAAATGGAATGAAACCTTCGGAAGCGTGATTTTTGGAACGAACATGATCCAGAGGACTTGGAGTGCAAGTCAAGAAGCAGCCGAGGCGTCCACGAGAGGGTAGGGCGCGCCCCCCCTATAGGGCGCGCCCCTTGTCTCGTGGGCCCCTCGGGCTTCCACCGACGTACTTCTTCCTCCTATATAAGCCTACATACCCCGAAAACATCAAGGGAGCACCCGAAGAAATATTTCCGCCACTGTAACCTTCTGTATCCACGAGATCCCATCTTGGAGCCGTCGCGGGCGTTCTGCAGGAGGGGGATTCCACCATGGAGGGCTTCTACATCAACACCATAGCCCTTCCGATGAGTTGTGAGTAGTTTACCTCAGATCTTCGGGTCCATAGTTATTAGCTAGATGGCTTCTTCTCTCTTTTTGGAACTCAATACAATGTTCTCCCCCTCTTGTGGAGATCTATTCGATGTAATCTCTTTTTGCGGTGTGTTTGTCGAGATCCGATGAATTGTGGGTTTATGATCAAGTTTATCTTTGGATAATAATTGAATCTTCTCTGAATTCTTTTATATGATTGAGTTATCTTTGCAAGTCTCTTCGAATTATCTATTTGGTTTGGCCTACTAGATTGATCTTTCTTGCCATGGGAGAAGTGCTTAGCTTTGGGTTCAATCTTGCGGTGTTCTTACCCAGTGACAGAAAGGGTTGCAAGACACGTATTGTATTTTTGCCATCGAGTATAAAAAGATGGGGTTTATATCATATTGCTTGAGTTTATCCCTCTACATCATGTCATCTTGCTTAATGTGTTACTCTGTTCTTTTGAACTTAATACTCTAGATGCATGTTGGATAGCGGTCGATGTGTGGAGTAATAGTAGTAGATGCAGGCAGGAGTTGGTCTACTTGTTGCGGACGTGATGCCTATATACATGATCATGCCTAGATAAGGTCATAATTATTCACTTTTCTATCAATTTCTCGACAGTAATTTGTTCACCCACCATAATACTTATGCTCTCGAGAGAAGCCTCTAGTGAAACCTATGGCCCCCGGGTCTATCTCTTATCATATTTTCTTCCAATCTACTTTTATTTGCATCTTTTATTTTCTGCATCTATATTATAAAATACCAAAAATATATTTATCTTATCATATTATCTCTACCAGATCTCACTTTCGCAAGTGGTCGTGAAGGGATTGACAACCTCTTTATTGTGTTGGTTGCAAGTTCTTTGTTTGTTTGTGTAGGTTCATGGGACTTGTTGAGGAGCCTCCTACTGGATTGATACCTTGGTTCTCAAAAACTGAGGGAAATACTTACGCTACTATTGCTGCATCACCCTTTCCTCTTCAAGGAAAACCAACGCAAGCTCAAGACGTAGCATATTCCAATCAACTATCATGATTTCTTCATGAGGACTTTGGCCAATGCTACTTTATCGCCATTTGAATTGAAGCCTTACGCTCCCTGGATCATGAAATTCATCAGATCAAGGACTTCAATTCACTACAAGGCTGATTTTCAAAATCATCTCAGCTATTTGCCCCCAATCGAAGTCCTCAAAAGGACTATTTCCTTAGCTGATGAAAAGGGCAAGGCTGCAGTGATTGATGAAGGCACTCGTCCTTTGGATGGACAATTTAGAAAGGCGGCATCCTACTCCACCAATGATAACTCTACCACACACGATACTGCTACAAATGCTTCAAAGCAAAATCCTCACGCAACATGTCGTGGATTTGTCACGGCAGATGTCCTCATGAAAGGACTTAGTCATGGAGCCATCACTATGGGTTAACTTGAAGGGGTTAAAGCGGACACAAAGACACAAGGGTTTATACTAGTTCGGCCCCTTCGATGAAGGTAAAAGCCTACGTCTAGTTGTGATGGAATTGATGTGGTTTCGATGGCTAGGGAGCAAACAAGCTTCGCCTAGGCTCAAGTTGTTGTTGTCTGTCCTTGAACCGCCACCGGGTCGTCCTCTTATATACACGGGTGACGCCCGTTGGTCCACAGAGTCCCACACCGGTTCATACTTGTATCCCGGTTGGTCTCTCTCTATTCCTAGCTTACAATACAAGTTTACATACCAAGCCGGTTTACGGCTACAGGTTCTAAACCGACTACAGGCCTTGGGCCTTCATCTGCTTAATCACCTTTACACTACTAATAAAGTTAACCTGGCCCAGGTAGGCCGGTTCACGCCCAGTGTTAATATCCCCAACATTAGGCCCCAGATTGATTTGAACTGGTTCACGTCAATCCTTCACAAAAATCTTTGTCTTCAACATCTTCTGGTAATTGGTAAACCGCCATGTCGTCATCATCTCTGGTTGCTGTAAACCGGCATGACGTCATCATGAAGTTAACATTTATAACGCCTTCTTTTATTAATAGACCTGCGATACCCAAGGCAGCAACTCCACGTCTGAATCTTGTGGCTCCTGGATTCGCGCGACTGACACACGTCCTTTGCCTTATAAATAGGACCGAAGGGTCATTTCCTTTTCTCCCCTTTGTCTCTTTCTCTTCGTCTTCCTCGCGTCGCCAGCTTCGGAGCTCCGCCGTCGCCATTAACCTCTGCCTCGTCTTGGGCCGCTGCATCAACCTAAACGTTCTAGAGCACTGCGGTATCTTTCCGCATCTTCCTCGATTCCGGTAAGCCTTCTGCTCTTCTTAACTTAGATCTGTTCTAGGGTTTCATGTTCTTGATGTGCTCCTCACTTGTTCATGCTCGTACCTAGATTCCTGGATAGATCTGTGAAACCCTGCTCTGATTAGCAGTAGCCTTTTAGCATCCACCTGTAGTTTCACGCTCAAGTCCATAGATCTCATCTACATGCCTGCCCATTGATTCACATCCGCTCTGCTTTAATCTTTTGAATATTTTCTATTTTTCTGAACTTGCTTCAGATCCATTACTACAATAGGACCTTGTGAAACCTGTTTCTGCATACTTAGCCATCCGCAGCCTCAATTTCTTTCAATGCTTAGATCAGGCGGTTTAACTTAGTATAGAAAAAGTTAATAAACCGGTATATACCATTAGTCCCCTTGTTAAACCGCCCAAACTCTTTGGCCATATGATGCCACTTCATAAAAATCCAGTTTAAGTATACTGCCCCCGGTTTAGCCTTGTTCATACCAGTGCTTTCTTTTATCCAACATGTTCTTGAACCGGAATCACCTATTTCTTGTAGATCTCACCATGGCCAAACAAGTATATGAGTGCAACTGGGTTCCTTCTCGTGTCACAGAAGCCCAGTTGGATGATTTAGTCTCGATCGGCGCTTTAGACAGCAAAGAGACTATCCATTGGAGGGTTCCTAGTAATGAATGTCCTCCCACACCTCAAGAGGGAGAGGTTGTGATCTTTGCGGATCACTTAGCCCGGGGCTTCAAACCGCCCGGCTCCAAATTTTACCGGGATGTACTAGCCAATTTTCAACTTCGCCCACAAGATATTGGCCCCAATTCTGTTACCAACCTATGTCACTTCCAAGTGCTCTGTGAGGTGTACCTTCAAGAGAAACCCACAGTAGAATTGTTCAGAGACTGCTTTCACTTAAACCGCCGCACAGAATTTACTGACGGTCCCAATATTGAATTGGGCGGTATGGCAATTCAGAAAAGGAAAGAAATCACTTATCCCCATGCCAAACTACACAGTCACCCCAAGGAATGGAATGCAACATGGTTTTACTGCAAAGATACTTCCCCTGGTGATGAAAATCCTTTGCCTGGCTTTCGTCCGGAACGGCTCAGCAATACACACCCCTTCCCACAAAGGTTAAGTGCCAAGAAGAGGAGTAAATATGCTCCGCAATTATCCAAACTCCGAGCCTTCATGGCCAACGGTTTAACAGGAGTTGATCTCGCACGCTGTTGGATATCATGGAGCATATTGCCTCTCAGCCGGCGCTCCGGTTTGATGTGCAAATATACTGGCAGCGTTAATGACCCATTCCGACACACCAACATCCAGCTCTCCGATGATGAAGTCACAGAGGCTGTGAAGAAAATGCTGAACGAACCGGAGCATCTCTGCGCTCAAACCGGCCTGCCCCCTTTCTGTGCTACCAACAAACCGCCAGCTGTAAGATTTTGATTGTACTTTTTACTGAACCTGTTATTGCTATCTCTGTCTGACATCAACTGCTGCTTACCCAGGGTGATAATCCGTTTTGGAGCAAGAAGCTTCCACAAGACAAACCGGAGAAAGCAGATCGGCCAATCCGGCCAAAGACCAAGGTCGTCAAGAAGCCTGCCAAAAAGAGGAAAACCACTGCTTCATCTGCTCCGGCTGTTGATGACAATGTGGGTAACTCGGACCCTGAGGTAGAACTTGATTCACTAGGCCTACTTTTTACACGCCTTATTGATGATGATACTTGTCAGGACGACGCTGAAGCCAGTAATGCTGATGTCGCTGAGGTAATTATTCTTTCTTCTGATTCGGATCCTTTGCCTTTGCCAAAATTTCGCCAGGCAAACCGGAAAGTTAAATTTTCTCATCCCCTTGCTTATTTGGATCCCAAATTTCTTATGAAGACTCAGCAACATGAAGCTCGCCGCACAACCCGGCACAGCGGCCAGGTAGTTACCTCCGCCGGTTTACCGAACAATTCGGTTCGAAAACGCCGCTCCGAGGTCTCCGACCTTTTTATTAATTTATGTCCTAAAGCGGGTTTCATCCGTCAACCTCTTAATCCGTCCGACTCCGATTATCGGGTTACTTCCCATTATTCCTCTGGTGAATCGTCGGCCACTCAGCTGCCACCACTTAAAACGGTTCTTGGGTAAGCTAGACTGAACATATGCTTCTGATATACCATGTTACAACTTATGCTGTTCCTTGACTTTTTGTTTCTCTTTCAGGCTAAACCTAAACCGAGCAAGAAAGCCCGCCTGGATAAAGCGGCCGAGGAAGATGCTGCCCTTGAACAGGACAAAACACCAGATATTGAAGTGTTCGTTCCTGAAGATATTCCCAATGATCCTCCTTTGCAAGATGATGCTATTAATGATAAGAGGCCTATCAATACCTCAGTCCCTGTTGACCAGCCTGCCAGCTCCGTCCGGATCGATGGATCCCGCAGTCCTTCAAAGCCTGCTGATAAACCGACCGCGCCAATGCAAACCGGCGAGTCCAAGGATGATGACGTTGTAATTACCGGCGTAGGTCGCTTTGAACCAGGGAATCCCGTCGCTTTGGCCAAGCATAGTGTGAAAGAAGATTCTCCTGGCATGAACAAAGGAAAATGGGATGTTGATCTGGAAACATATGCTGCTCTGAGTGCCCAAGATGTTCATTCTGGTTATTTGAACCGGCTATATACTAGTCGTGATTGTGAAGCTGGCCTGGTAAAGATAATGAGAGACAAATTTGAGGTAACTTCCTTGCGCTTCTTCTTTCTTTAATTACTGCTATTGTAGTAATCCTCTTAGCCCCCAAGGGCCGGTTTGTAATCTTCTTCAAACCGGGACTTGAATATAGTCCTCAATACTTTGAACTCCATCAATGTAGCCCCCAAGGGCCGGTTCAACTTAGTATAGTTAAACCGGGACTCCAATAAAGATTAACATCATAACATAACTGAGCAAATAGCCATTAGCCCCCAAGTGCCAAGTTGAATACCTGTATTGAGCTTGGGACTTTTGCGATTTAATAGAGGAAAATTGAAGGTGCATTAGCCCCCAAGTATCAAGCATATAACTTGTTATGTGGTTGGTACTTCAAATTCTTGTACCGTTTGTTGAAAGCCAAGCACTGTCTTCATACAGGCTGAAGGGAGGATCAAAGAAGACCGGATTACTGATCTGCAGGAAATTTTGAAAACCCAGCAAGCTGAAACCGATAAGGCAAGGGAAGAATTAACCAGCGCTTTGAGTATGACAGAACAGTTGAAGGAGGGCTTCGAGAAGGAGCGGACTGATTGGGCCACTGAGAAGGCCGATTTAATAAAAAGAGCTGAAAACGCTGAAGCTGCTCTTAAACCGGTGGTAGATGAGCTAACCACCGTAAAGCGGCAAGTACATTCCATGACTGTTGCTATCTTTGGTAAGTTCCTTTTGGTTTCTTGGAAAACTCTGGCCTTCTTATGATAGATCTGGTTTGTGATCTTTCCTGTATTGTTACAGGTACACGCATTGGTCACTTAGGGTCAGATGTTCGGAAGAAATTGAAGGTTGCCTACACTTTAATTGAACAGTTGTATACCGGAGCGCAACAGATCATCACCACTGCATCGCATAACAATCCGGCACCTTCCTTAATCCAAGACGCTCTTAATAGGTTGTCAATGCTTCTTGCTCGGATTGAAGAACTAAAGAAATCTGCTGCTCGAACCGGAGCCATTAATGCCTTGATCCGGGCAAAAGCATGGGTGCCGGATTTCGATCCTGTTGAAGTAGCTCAAGGCTATTCCAGCTTGAAGGAAGATGGCTCAGAGTTCAATGAAGATGATTTGAGGGCGATAAACCATGCAGTATGCCCTCTGGCTTGTCAATTGGTTGAAGAGGCAGACTTGTCGCATTATCAAGCCCAGTACAATGATCAGAACAAACGAGTGCCTGCACCAACTCCTGAAGCGGAGAATCTGATTCCTCCAACCCGTAAGCATACTTACGCTCCTGATATTGAACCGTCTTCTCTGATCCATGAAGAAGCTGTCTTTCAAGCTTTAATGGGAATCGACTGGACCACTGTTGATTTCCAGCCAATGGATACAGATGAGGAAGCTGAAGCAGCGCGGGACGACCCACAACCGTCAGACCGGATTGATGAACAGACATGAACCGGAAGCCGGTTTAAGTGGGTGCTTTATCATGATCCACCGGAACAACAATGATTTTATTTGGGCACCGCGTTGCCTTGTAATAGGATAGTCAATACTTCTGCCTTAAATATGCCTTCGTGCATAAGTACTGATGCTTTTGCTTGAAATCCTTAATTATATTTCCTGCAATCAGAAAATCTTGAACTGCGGTGGCGGTTATACCGCCAACCGGTTTATAACCTTGATATATATATATCAATGTATTTAAAACATATAATCAAATATGTGATACAAAATACCTGCCATCGCTGGGCATGAAATTGGCTTAGCCAGGCTTGAAACGGAGTATTTATAAACCGTTACCATCAAAGGGGAGAAAACAACTCCCATGTAAATCGTGCTGGATCATTATGAGCCCCCCTGCTACTTCATGGTGTTAACAGGAAAGTTAAACCGGGCATATTTCTCCGGAATACAAATGAACCGATTTCCGTCAGCTGAACCGGTAAAAAAGTGTTGTTGGTTCAAAGGAAACACAACAAAAATTGAAGAATAGTCATAAAAGAAATATGGCAGCAAAGGCAATGATAAAAACCATTTGCAAAAACATGCTTTACTGAGCTGATCAGATGGTGTTACCATGGTCGGACAGGACCAAGCCCCCAATAGGAGTGACAATGGCTCAAGTCAGCCAGGTCCCCAAATGAAACCGTGGCAATTATGCCGATCAAAAGGCGTGGCAATGGTTCGGGTTCGACCAAGCCCCCAAGTGATTTTGTGGCCTTAGGCCGATCAAGAGGCGTGACTGGTTCAGACTTGACCATGTCCCCAAGTGATCTGGTGGCTTCCGCCTATCAAAAGGTGTCGCGTTGGTTCAGACACGACCAAGGCCCCAAGTGATATCACAAAGCTATTTGAAAAGCAAATTTCAAGGGGTAAACCGGAGGCCGTTTTAAAACAGAACCACTCCATGTAACCACACATGATATGAAAGGACAGAGACCCCGCTTTAGCTGAGGCTCCGGTTTTATTATATCAATGATAATATATACACTGCCATAATATGTACATAGGTAGAGCCGATGGCTCAAGTGTAGTAAGGCCGAAGATGAGCTATATTCCACGGCCTGTTGGTCTCCTCCTCTGATGTGCGTGAGTCTTTATGCTCTCGAATATCAATCAGATAGTACGACCCGTTGTGCAGATTCTTGCTGACCACGAAAGGCCCCTCCCAAGGTGGGGATAACTTGTGCATATCCGTCTGATCTTGGATGAGCCGAAGCACCAAATCTCCTTCTTGAAAAGTTCTGGTTCTGACCCGTCGACTATGATAGCGATGAAGATCTTGTTGATAAATCGCCGAGCAGGCAGCCGCTATGTCACGCTCCTCATCTAATAGGTCCAAAGCGTCTTGCCGTGCTGTCTCATTGTCCGCTTCAACATAAGCCGCCACACGAGGCGAATCGTGCCGGATATCACTAGGGAGAACCGCCTCTGCTCCGTAGACCATAAAAAACGGTGTGTATCCTGTAGATCGGTTGGGCATAGTGCTGATACTCCATAACACAGATGGTAGCTCTTTAACCCAACATCCTGGTGTTCTTTGCAATGGAACCATAAGCCGGGGTTTGATGCCTCGCAAGATCTCTTGATTAGCTCGTTCTGCCTGGGCATTGGACTGGGGGTGAGCCACTGATGATACATCAAGCCTGATGTGCTCACGTTCACAGAATTCCTTCATAGCACCCTTGGATAAATTGGTACCATTGTCAGTAATGATACTGTGTGGAAAGCCAAACCGGAAAATTACCTTTTTAATGAACTGCACCGTTGTAGCTGCATCACACTTGCTGACAGGCTCCGCTTCAACCCACTTGGTAAACTTGTCCACTGCCACCAAAAGGTGGGTTTTCTTATCCTTGGATCTTTTAAAAGGTCCGACCATATCCAGCCCCCATGTTGCAAACGGCCAAGTAATTGGAATCATCCTTAATTCTTGAGCCGGCACATGAGCACGCCTTGAAAATTTCTGATAGCCATCACACCGTTTAACCAAGTCCTCCGCATCAGCATGAGCTGTTAACCAATAGAACCCGTGACGAAACGCCTTAGCCACCAGAGACTTTGAACCGGCGTGGTGACCACAATCCCCTTCATGGATTTCGCACAAAATTTCACAACCTTCCTCAGGAGAAACGCAACGTTGAAACGCCCCTGATACACTGCAATGATGCAATTCGCCATTGATAATTGTCATAGATTTGGACCGCCGGACTATCTGCCTGGCTAAAGTCTCATCCTCTGGCAACTCTCCCCGGTTCATGTACGCAAGATAAGGAACTGTCCAATCCGGTATAACATGCAGGGCTGCCACCAATTGAGCCTCCGGATCAGGAATAGCCAAATCCGCTTCACCTAGGAGCTTGACTGACAGATTGTGCAACACATCAAGAAAGACATTAGGCGGTACCGGTTTACGCTGAGAGCCCAACCGGCTTAAAGCGTCTGCCGCTTCATTTTTTCGACGATCCACGTGATCCACCTGATAACCCTTGAAGTGACCTGCAACAATATCCACCTCACGACGATATGCAGCCATGAGCGGATCTTTAGAATCCCAAGTGTCAGACACCTGTTGAGCTACGAGGTCCGAGTCACCGAAGCACTTCACCCGACTTAGATTCATCTCTTTAGCCATCCGGAGACCATGGAGCAAGGCTTCATACTCAGCTGCATTATTAGTACAAGGGAACATTAAGCGGAGAACATAACAAAACTTATCACCTCGTGGGGAAGTTAACACGACTCCAGCCCCCGAGCCTTCCAATTGCCTGGATCCGTCAAAATGGATAGTCCAATATGTGTGATCTGGCTTCTCCTCTGGTGCTTGCAACTCAGTCCAATCATTGATGAAATCAACAAGTGCCTGAGACTTCACCGCCATCCGGGGTACATATTTCAATCCGTGCGGCCCGAGTTCTATAGCCCACTTGGCAATCCGGCCGGTCGCCTCCCGGTTCTGTATGATATCGCCCAAGGGAGCTGAACTGACCACTGTGATAGGGTGCCCATGGAAATACTGCTTCAACTTCTGGCTTGCCATGAAAACTCCATATACCAGCTTATGCCAATGCGGATACCTTTGCTTGGATTCAATAAGCACCTCGCTGATATAGTAAACTGGCCGCTGAACCGGATACTCCTTGCCTGCCTCCTTGCGTTCTACCACAATAGCCACGCTAACTGCACGAGCATTGGCCGCTACATATAACAACAATGGCTCCTTGTCGACCGGAGCTGCAAGAACGGGCGGATTGGCTAATTGCCGCTTCAAGTCCTCCAACGCTTCATCAGCAGTTGGACTCCAGATGAATTGATCTGTCTTTCTCAACATCTGGTATAAAGGGATGGCCTTCTCTCCGAGGCGGCTGATAAACCGGCTCAGTGCGGCGATTCGACCCGCCAACCGCTGAACATCGTTGATACACTTCGGTTTATCCAGGGAGGTGGTGGCCTAATCTTCTCCGGATTAGCCTCAATTCCTTTGTTGGACACAAGAAAGCCTAGTAACTTGCCTGCCGGAACACCAAAGACACATTTTGCAGGGTTAAGCATCATCTTGTAAACCCGCAAGTTGTCAAAGGTTTCCTTTAAATCATCAACCAGCGTCTCCTTCTGCCTTGACTTGACTACAATATCATCCACATAGGCGTGCACATTGCGGCCGATCTATTTATGCAGGCAATTCTGTACACACCATTGATAAGTGGCTTGGGCGCTCTTGAGCCCAAAAGGCATAGATACATAGCAGAAGGCTCCAAAGGGAGTAATAAACGCCGTCTTCTCCTGGTCCTTAACCGCCATTTTGATCTGATGATACCCAGAATACGCATCCAAAAAACTCAAACGCTCACAACCCGCCGTGGCATCAATAATCTGGTCAATGCGGGGGAGGGCAAAAGGATCCGCTGGACAAGCCTTGTTAAGATCCGTATAATCCACACACATACGCCAAGTGCCATTTTTCTTGAGAACCAGCACCGGATTAGCAAGCCACTCTGGATGGAACACTTCAACGATAAAGTCAGCTGCTAAGAGCCTGGCCACCTCCTCCCCAATAGCTTTGCGCCTCTCTTCGTTGAACCGGCGGAGAAATTTCTTTACCGATTTATACTTGGGATCAACATTAAGAGTGTGCTCAGCGAGTTCCCTTGGTACACCTGGCATGTCAGAAGGCTTCCATGCAAAAATGTCCCGGTTCTCACGGATGAACTCGATGAGCGCGCTTTCCTATTTAGGGTCCAAGTTGGCACTAACAGTGAACTGCTTGGACGAATCGTCGGGTACGAAGTCAATAAGCTTGGTCTCAGCCGCTGATTTGAACTTCAGATCTGAATCATGCTCCGTAGTTGGCTTCTTCAAAGGGGTCATGTCCACCGGATCAACATTGTCCCTATAATATTTTAACTCCTCCGTGGCACAAACCGACTCTGCATAGGCCGCATCACCTTCCTCACATTCCAAAGCAACCTTGCGGCTCCCATGAACCGTTATTGTCCCTTTGTGACCCGGCATCTTGAGCTGCAAATAGATATAACAAGGCCGTGCCATGAACTTGGCATAAGCCGGCCGCCCAAACAAGGCGTGATACGGGCTCCGGATCTTCACCACCTCAAAGGTTAGTGTCTCGGATCGGGAATCATGCTCATCCCCAAAAGCCACCTCCAGGGCTATCTTACCAACAGGATATGCTGATTTGCCAGGCACCACACCATGGAACACCGTATTAGACGGTCTGAGATCCTTGTCTGTTAGCCCCATGCGGCGGAATGTCTCATAGTAAAGGATGTTAATACTGCTCCCTCCATCCATGAGTACCTTGGTGAATTTATAACCTCCCACCTGAGGGTCTACCACTAATGCCAACTGGCCCGGATTGTCAACCCGGGGGGGGTGATCCTCCCTGCTCCACACGATAGGCTGCTCTGACCAGCGTAAATAATGCAGTACAGCCGGTTCAACAGAGTTTACTGCTCGCTTATGACGTTTCTGGTCGCGCTTATCCGAGCTAGTTGTGAAAACGTGATACTGCCCATTGTTCAACTGTTTTGGCTGGCTCTGATAACCCGATCGCTGCTGCTGCTGCTGTTGGTTGTAACCCCCTTGACCGTTCTGATTATCCTGGTCATTATTACCGCCCTGATTGAAACCTGAACCGGAAGCTTCATCGTGACCCGGCCCATGGAAACCGGATCCTGAGCCACCACCTGATCCACGGTCATACCGGAAGGCATTAGAGTTTTTAAATTCCTGCATAATGAAACAATTCTTCCAAAGGTGGTTAGCCGGCGCCACCTTCGTCCCGTGTTTTGGGCAAGGCTGATTCAGCAAATAGTTTAAGCGATCCGGGTTAGGATTTGGAGCCCCATTACGATTCGCCGCTTTACCTCTGCGCCGCTGACCCTTGTCCTGCGCATTAGTGTTAGCCACAAAGTCCAGGCTGCCATCCGCCTTACGTTTGCCTCCGTTTCCATGGCCCGCCGGTTTGTATTGATGCCCCTTAGAGTTGCTATTCTTCTTTCCCTTCCCTGCTTCGTCATCGTCGGTATCAGGATCCTTGGTACTATCAGAATCAGCATACTTCACTAAAGCGGCCATGAGAGTTCCCATGTCATTACAGAACCGCTTCATACGCCCTAGCTTTTGCTTTAGAGGCTTAAACCGGCAATTACCCTCCAGGGTTAAGATCGCAGAGTCAGCATTGATCCTGTCAGATGAGTGCAAGACTTCAGAAACACGGCGTACCCAATGGGTTGTTGACTCTCCATCCTCCTGAACACAAGCCGCCAAGTCTACAATGGATTTAGGCTGCTTACACGTATCTTTGAAATTCTGGATAAACCGGGTCCGCAACTGGGTCATGAACTGATAGAATTAGGCGACAGGCCCTTCAACCAAGTATGGGCTATGCCTTCAAGCATCATGGTGAAGTACTTTGCACACGCAGTCTCATCCACATCTAGCATCTCCATTGCCATCTCGTAACTCTCTACCCACGCTTCTGGAGATAAATCAGCGGTGTAGTTCGGCACCTTGCGTGGGCCCTTGAAGTCCTTGGGCAGGCGTACATTGCGTAAAGTGGGGACTAAACAGGGTACTCCCAAGCTAGATGTGACCCCTGGTCCGGCAGAGGTGGTAGGACGAACCGGTGCAAGCTGATCCGCCGCATTCTGTGCTGCTAACTCAGCCTCCCTTCGTGCCCGGGCCCGGTCCACGACATCCTGAGCATTGCCACCGGCCGGGTTATTGCCATGGGCCGCTTCACAGCCTCGCGCATTGCTTGATATGGCCGGTTCATCCAGGCACCTACTATAGCTCCGGCTTGGACGAGGTGTGGAGTGAATCCGATCGCGGCTGTATGAATATGCCTCCTGTTGTATCAAAGCGGTCCGGAGAAGTTCCTTAACCCGGCGCATCTCTATTGCTTGCGGAGAGTCTCCTTCGACCGGGATAGCTTCTAATCGCACAGCAGCTGCGACAAGATTGTCCATAGGATTAGAATAATAACCCGGAGGTGTCTGGACCGGCGGAGGAATCACAATGTTCTGCCGAGGAGGTTCCATCAGGCGGGGTTGGACCGTCGCTCCTGGCCTTGGTGCCTCGACCCGGTTTACCTCCAGGTGCCCCGGCGGATTACTGGTCCCCGCTCCCGGAGTGTGAAATAGATTTCGAGGGTCGAACCCTAACGGTAGGCGTGATCTGTGCTTCCGCTTCAAGACTTCCTGTGATGCGTTCTGGTCGAGCATAAGTTTATAGGCCTGGGCATCCAAAGCAGCCCGCTCTGTGGCCATCCTGTCCTTTTATGCTGCCAAGTCGGCTTTGGCTTGTGTGATCTGCTCTCTCACTTTTGCAATTTCTGCATCATGGGCCTCCTGATCCGCCGGATTGGCCTCTGCCATGAGTACGTCTAGTGCATCAAACAGGTCAGACAGAACTTGAACCGGTGGGCGCACAAGGCCTCCTGCCCCTGCTGCCGCTGCCGCTGCTGATCCGGAGAGCATCGCTGCTGCGGTCGAAGAGTGATTCGCCGCTTGTGTACCGGCCATGAATATTCCAACCCGGTTGATCTGCTCAGGGGGGTCCGGAATGCTGTCACCATCGGAACAGCCCCTAATCTGGTCGTCTTGCAATTGGTACAATGATTCGGTCTCTCCGGTTGAGGATTCATCGCCGGAATAGACGACGGGCTCGCTACCGTATTCTGATTCGTTCCCATGCTCTCCTCCGTGGATGACTCCCACAAAGGCACGCCTCATGGCCGGTTTAACCTGGGTAGATCTCGCACGCTGAGCCGTCTCGACGAGGTCGGTGCGGATGTTCGGCTTAGGCCCAGGCTCACCGATCTTGCCGATAAAAACGTGTATGCCACCAAAGGGGACCCGGTACCCGTACTCGATCGAGCCGGCTTAGGGACCCCATCCTGCATCATCGATGTAGAGCTTGCCGCGACGACTCTTGGTCATCCAGCCCACAGCATAGCCTTCGAGTCCTTTGAGCTTGCCCTCCAGGATCATCAAACCGTCGTGCGATAGCCCCACGGTGGGCGCCAACTGTCGTGGATTTGTCACGGCAGATGTCCTCATGAAAGGACTTAGTCGTGGAGCCATCGCTACGGGTTAACTTGAAGGGGTTAAAGCGGACACAAAGACACAAGGGTTTATACTAGTTCGGCCCCTTCGATGAAGGTAAAAGCCTACGTCTAGTTTTGATGGAATTGATGTGGTTTCGATGGCTAGGGAGCAAACAAGCTTCGCCTAGGCTCGAGTTGTTGTTGTCTGTCCTTGAACCGCCGCCGGGTCGTCCCCTTATATACACGGGTGACGCCCGTCGGTCCATAGAGTCCCACACCGGTTCATACTCGTATCCCGGTTGGTCTCTCTCTATTCCTAGCTTACAATACAAGTTTACATACCAAGCCGGTTTACGGCTACAGGTTCTAAACCGACTACAGGCCTTGGGCCTTCATCTTCTTAATCACCTTTACACTACTAATGAAGTTAACTCGGCCCAGGTAGGCCGGTTCACGCCCAGTGGTAATATCCCCAACACAACAGATCCGCGTGTGATGATTGATCGTGAGATGCTTCTAAGTCTTCATCATAAGGTTGACAGAAATCACAAGTGGGTCAAGCGTCAGTATGGTGCGATTCTTCACAACATGATAGTCACTCAAAATACCGTGAAGAAGAATCACTATTATCTACATCAAGTCTTCAATCGTACCCGAGCTATTCTTTCACATGTCTACACCGATGATGAACTCAAGAAGATGGACTTCCAATAGGACTTTGACTGGTCTTAGCCACCTTCGAAGAAATTCAAGAAGGTCAAAGTTCCCCCACTGGTCGTCAGCTCATATTCTTCATCGTGCGAGATGGATGAAGCTGAAGATTTGGATGACACTTCAGCAGGTCCTACTACAACGGACGACCCCAACAACGCTGGCGCTCCTCCATCGACATCATGAAGAAATTCTTCAGGGGCGTTAGTCCTCACTTTTCATCCCTTTTGGTTATTTGATGACAAAGGGGGAGAAATTTTAGTTAGTCTTCAAGCGGGTCTTTATATATGGGCATTTTTTTGCTAAGTTACAACTCTTTTTTTTCTCAGGTGTTTGATTTGCAGAGTTGTAAACTTAAGTCCGATGGTGACCTGATACTTTTGCTCTATTTTTCTGCATGCTATTTCCTCATACATGTTAATGCACACATGCTGAATCACATCAGTCGCCATATTTCATGATGCATTTAAAATTCTTCATTCTATATGTCAAATGCGTGTATGAATTACAATATATAGGGGGGGGTGATGACCCACAAGTATAGGGGATCTATCGTAGTCCTTTCGATAAGTAAGAGTGTCGAACCCAACGAGGAGCAGAAGGAAATGATAAGCGGTTTTCAGCAAGGTATTCTCTGCAAGTACTGAAATAAGTGGTAACAGATAGTTTTGTGATAAGATAAATTGTAATGAGCAACAAGTAACAAAAGTAAATAAAGTGCAGCAAGGTGGCCCAATCCTTTTTGTAGCAAAGGACAAGCCTGGACAAACTCTTATAATAGGAAAAGCGCTCCCGAGGACACATGGGAATATCGTCAAGCTAGTTTTCATCACACTCATATGATTCGCGTTCAGTACTTTGATAATTTGATATGTGGGTGGACCGGTGCTTGGGTACTGCCCTTACTTGGACGAGCATCCCACTTATGATTAACCTTTATTGCAAGCATCTGCAACTACAACAAAAGTATTAAGGTAAACCTAACCATAGCATGAAACATGTGGATCCAAATCAGCCCCTTACGAAGCAACGCATGAACTAGGGTTTAAGCTTCTGTCACTCTAGCAACCCATCATCTACTTATTACTTACCAATGCCTTCCTCTAGGCCCAAATAATGGTGAAGTGTTATGTAGTCGACGTTCACATAACACCACTAGAGGTTAGACAACATACATCTTATCAAAATATCAAACGAATACCAAATTCACATGACTACTAATAGCAAGACTTCTCCCTTGTCCTCAGGAACAAACGTAACTACTCACAAAGCATATTCATGTTCATAATCAGAGGGTTATTAAAGTGCATATAGGATTTGAACATATGATCTTCCACCAAATAAACCAACTAGCATCAACTACAAAGAGTAATCAACACTACTAGCAAACTACTAGCGCCAATCCCGGACTTGGAGACAAGAATTGGATACAAGAGATGAACTAGGGTTTGGAGATGAGATGGTGCTGGTGAAGATGTTGATGGAGATTGCCCTCTCCCGATGAGAGGAGTGTTGGTGATGACAATGGTGATGATTTCCCCCTCCCGGAGGGAAATGTCCCCGGTAGAAAAGCTCCGCCAAAGCCCTAGATTGGTTCCGCTAAGGTTCCGCCTCGTGGCGGCGGAGTCTCGTCCCGAAAGGTTCTCTCTGATTTTTTTCTCATCGAAAGACTTCATAAAGGAGAAGATGGGCGTCGGAGAGCCACCAAGGGGCCCACGAGGTAGGGGGCGCGCCCGGGGGGAGGCACCCCCTACCCTCGTGAGCAGGGTGTGGGCCCCCTGGCCTTCATCTTTGGCGGCGATTTTTCTTTATTTATTTCAAGGTATTCCATGGAGTTTCAGGACTTTTGGAGTTGCGTAGAATAGTCCCTCATTATTTGCTCCTTTTCCAGCCCAGAATTCCAGCTGCCGGCATTCTCCCTCTTCATGTAAACCTTGTAAAATAAGAGAGAATAGCCATAAGTATCGTGACACAACGTGAAATAACAGCCCATAATGCAATAAATATGATCATAAAAGCATGATGCAAAATGGACGTATCAACTCCCCCAAGCTTAGACCTCGCTTGTCCTCAAGAGAAAAGCCGATAACAATAAATATGTCCTCATGTTTAGAGGTAGAGGCATCGATAAAAATAAAATACGAACATGAAGGCATCATGATTATTTCATAACAGCAACATAAATAGATTTTGTCATATGATTACTCATGTTCAAGTAGTGATCTATTCACAAAGCCAAAGCATGAATCATAAACATTATTGGGCACTAACAATTATAATCTCAGTCATTGAAGCAATTGCAATTTATCATAACATCGGAAAGAGTCTATGTCAGAGCTTAAAAGCAAGTCCACATACTCAACTATCATTTAGTCCTTCATAATTGCTAGCACTCACACGATACTTGTGGTTACAGAGTTTTAGTCGGATAGAGAGAAAGATAGGGGCTTATAGTTTTGCCCCACAACCTTTTACCTCAAGGGTAATGTCAACAATAACGATTCATGTTCCCCCCACATCCAATTAGATATGTATATCATACTCTTTCCAACATGCTGAGCTTGCCAAAGGATAAAATGAAAAAGGAATGGTGAGGATCACCGTGACTCTTGTAAGGTAGAGGATAATAATAAAAGATAGTCCCTTCGCAGAGGGAAGCAGAGGTTGTCATGCGCGTTTAGGGTTGATGCACAAAATCTTAATGCAAAAGAACGTCACTTTATATTGCCCCTTGTATGTGAACCTTTATTATGCAGTTCGTCGCTTTTATTGCGTCCACAACAAGTTCGTACAAAGCTTATTTCTCTACATTAATAAGTCATGCATATTTAGAGAGCAATTTTCATTGCTTGCACCGATGACAACTTACTTGAAGGATCTTACTCAATCCATAGGTAGATATGGTGGACTCTCATGGCAAAACTGGTTTAAGGGTGTTTGGAAGCACAAGTAGTATTTCTACTTGGTGCTAAGAATTTGGCTAGCATGAGGGGGAAAGGCAAGCTCAACACGGTAGAGGATCCATGACAACATACTTTATCTCGAATGTAAGAAAGCATAACTCATTATGTTGTATTCCTTCTCCAACCTCAACTCTTTAGCATGTCATATTTCAATGAGTGCTCCCAACCATAAAAGATGTCAATGATAATATATCTATATGTGAAACCTCTCTTTCCTTATTACTTCCTATTAATTGCAACGATGACCAAAGCTATATTTGCCAACTCCCAACAACTTTAAATCATCATACTCTTTCTATGTGAAGTCACTACTTTCAATAAGATCAATATGAACTCTTGATTCTTTTTATTCTTTTCTTCTACTTTCCCAAGATCATGGAAAATACTCAAGCACTTGACTCAACACTAATCTTTATTATAAAGCTCACGGACTCGATTACAAGGAAAGATCGTAAAGCAAAGCTCAAAACTAGATCATGCCACGACTTTATTCTACTAAATCAAGATACTACTAATAGGATCGAACTAAGAAAAACTGTAAAGATAGGAGTTGTGATGGTGATACGATACCAGGACACCTCCCCCAAGCTTGGCAGTTGCCAAGGGGAGTGCCCATACCCATGTGATTATTTCTCCTTCTTGGTTGTAGGTGTAATATTCTTGGCGATAATTCCCTTCAGAATACGGTTCTCCTCCTCGAGCTTATTGACTTGCTGCTCGAGGTCCATTATTTCCTTGTGAAGCTTTCTTGTAATGGCTAAAGCTCCTTGCACCCACGGATGTTGCATAGCTGCGGGAGAACAAGAGACACTCCTCCTCATATTTTCATAGGAAAGAAATTTAACATTGGATGGGATAACCCAGTTTGGAATAGCTGAGCTCTGTAGTTCCCCATTGTAAATCCAGCTCGGAGGCGAGAGGCGACTTCTTGATCTTCCATGGCATCGTTGGTTCCGGTCCCGGGTTAGATACCCGGCTTTCTCCGACTGACTCTCAAGAAGACATCTTGCTTTGATCTGCAGCAGCAACAGCTTGAAATGAAAACAGAAGATATTTGCATGATACGGTGGTCAAAACCTTCAGGAGTATATACAATGAATTTTTACCGACCAAAATACGTATCGTGCAAGGAAACGGGTCCGGAGGACACACGAGGTGCTCACGAGGTAGGGGGCGCGCCCTCCACCCTCGTGGAGGCCTCGTGTCCTCCCCGGACTGCTATTTATTTTTCTATTTTTCTAAATATTCCAAAACAGAGAAATATTGCCTTAAAAATTGTTTTGCAGTCGGTTTACTTACCGTACCACTTACCTATTCCTTTTCAGAGTCTGGAACGTTTTGGAAAGTGTCCTTTATGTACTCCTCCGGGGTCACTGTTTCAATAATATTAGTTTCAACATTTATAGGATTACCTAAGATATAGTGTTTGATCCTTTGACCGTTTACCACCTTCGGATTTGTGCCTGTGAAGTTGTTGATTTTTATGGCACCGGAACGATAGACCTCCTCGATAACGTAGGGACCTTCCCATTTAGAGAGAAGTTTTCCTGCAAAGAATCTTAAATGAGAGTTGTATAGCAATACATAATCACCTACATTAAACTCACACTTTTGTATCCTTTTTTCATGCCATCTTTTAACTTTTTCTTTAAACAACTTGGCATTTTCATATGCTTGGGCTCTCCATTCATCAAGTGAGCTAATATCAAATAACCTCTTCTCACCGGCAAGTTTGAAATCATAGTTGAGCTCTTTAATAGCCCAATATGCCTTATGTTCTAGTTCGAGAGGTAAACGACAAGCTTTTCGATAGACCATTTTGTACAGAGACATACCCATAGGATTTTTATATGTAGTTCTATAGGCCCATAATGCATCATCAAGTTTCTTGGACCAATTCTTTCTAGACCTATTAATAGTCTTTTGTAAAATTAATTTGAGCTCCCTATTGCTCAATTCTACTTGACCACTAGACTGAGGGTGATAAGGAGATGCAATCCTATGATTAACGTCGTATTTAGCAAGCATCTTACGGAAAGCACCATGAATAAAGTGTGAACCACCATCAGTCATTAAGTATCTAGGGACTCCAAACCTCGGAAAAATAACTTCCTTAAGCATTTTAATAGAAGTGTTGTGATCAGCACTACTAGTTGGAATAGCTTCTACCCACTTAGTAACATAATCAGCAACAACTAGAATATGAGTGTAACCATTAGAGGCAGGAAAAGGTCCCATATAACCAAAGCCCCAAACATCAAATGGCTCAATAACAAGTGAATAATTCATAGGCATTTCTTGACGTCTACTGATATTACCAATTCTTTGACACTCATCGCAAGACAAAACAAACTTACGGGCATCCTTGAAGAGAGTAGGCCAATAAAAACCGGATTGCAATACCTTATGTGCAGTTCTATCTCCAGCGTGATGTCCTCCATAAGCTTCGGAGTGACACTTGCGTAGGATCTGTTCCTGTTCATGCTCAGGTACACAACGTCTAATAATACCATCTACTCCTTCTTTATAAAGATGTGGGTCATCCCAAAAGTAATGTCGCAAGTCATAGAAAACTTTTTTCTTTTGTTGGTATGTGAAGCTAGGCGGTATAAATTTAGCAACAATATAATTAGCATAATCAGCATACCAAGGAGTGCTACGAGAAGTACTTATGACATTTAATTGCTCATCAGGAAAGCTATCATTAATAGGTAGTGGGTCAACAAGAACATTCTCTAGCCTAGACAAGTTATCTGCAACGGGGTTCTCAGCTCCCTTTCTATCAACAATATGCAAATCAAATTCTTGAAGCAGGAGAACCCATCTAATAAGTCTAGGTTTTGCATCCTTCTTTTCCATAAGATACTTAATAGCAGCATGATCAGCGTGAATACTAACTTTAATCAACAATATAAGGTCTAAACTTATCACAAGCAAACACCACTGCTAAAAATTCCTTTTCGGTAGTAGCATAATTTCTTTGAGCACTATCTAGAGTCTTACTAGCATAATGGATAACATTTAATTTCTTATCAACTCTCTGCCCTAGAACAGCACCTACAGCATAATCACTAGCATCACACATAATTCAAAGGGTAAATTCCAATCAGGTGGCTGAACAACAGGTGCAGAGACTAGTGCTTTCTTAAGTATTTCAAATGCTTCTACACAATCATCATCAAAGACAAACGGTACATCTTTTTGTAATAAATTAGTCAGAGGCCAAGAGATTTTTGAGAAGTCCTTAATGAACCTCCTATAAAATCCGGCGTGACCAACGAAACTTATTATACCTTTGATGTCCTTTGGACATGGCATCATTTCAATAGCATCGACCTTGGCTTTATCAACTTCAATACCTCTTTCAGAAACTTTGTGCCCCAAGACAATACCTTCATTAACCATAAAGTGGCACTTTTCCCAATTCAAGACAAGATTAGTTTCTTGACATCTCTACAAAACTCGATCCAGATTGCTTAAGCAGTCATCAAAAGAGGAACCATAGACGGAAAAGTCATCCATGAAAACCTCACAAATCTTTTCGCAAAAGTCAGAGAATATAGCCATCATGCATCTTTGAAAGGTAGCAGGTGCATTACATAAACCAAAATGCATACGTCTATAAGCGAAAGTACCAAAAGGGCATGTAAAAGTAGTCTTTGATAGATCTTTAGCTGGCACAAGTATTTGAGAGAAACCAGAATAACCATCTAGAAAGCAATAATGTGTATGTTTGCATAGTCTCTCTAGCATTTGATCAATAAAAGGTAAGAGGTAATGATCTTTCTTAGTAGCTTTATTTAACTTACAGAAATCAATTACCATCCTATAACCTGTGATAATTCTTTGAGGGATCAATTCATCTTTATCATTAGGGACAACAGTAATACCTCCCTTCTTAGGGACACAATGAACAGGACTTACCCACTGACTATCAGCAACGGGATAAATTATACCTGCCTCCAGAATCTTGAGTATTTCTTTTCTTACCACTTCTTTCATTTTAGGATTCAAACGTCGTTGAGGATCACAAACTGGTTTGGCATCAACTTCTAAATTTATTTTATGTTGACATAGAGTGGGACTAATGCCCTTAAGATCATCCAGAGTATATCCAATAGCAGCACGGTGCTTCTTCAGAGTTTTCAATAATCTTTCTTCTTCATGCTCTGAAAGTTTAGCGCTAATAATAACAGGATATATTTTCTTTTCATCAAGATAAGCATATTTGAGATTATCCGGTAACGGTTTAAGCTCAAACACAGGATCACCCTTGGGTGGAGGGGGATCCCCTAGGATTTCAACAGGTAAATTGTGTTGCAGAATAGGTTATTGTTTAAAGAATACTTCATCTATTTCCCTTCTTTCATTCATAAACATATCATTTTCATGATCTAGCAAATACTGTTCTAAAGGATCACTAGGAGGTACAGAAATAGAGGCAAGACCAATAATTTCATCCTTACTAGGCAATTCTTCCTCACGATGTTGTTTACTAAATTTAGAGAAATTAAACTCATGAACCATATCATCCAAGCCAATAGTTGTTGGAAATATGCCCTAGAGGCAATAATAAAAGTATTATTATATTTCAATGTTCATGATAAATGTCTTTTATTCATGCTATAACTGTATTATCCGGAAATCGTAATACACGTGTGAATACTTAGACCACAATATGTCCCTGGTGAGCCTCTAGTTGACTAGCTCGTTGTGATCAACAGATAGTCATGGTTTCCTGACTATGGACATTGGATGTCGTTGATAACGGGATCACATCATTAGGAGAATGATGTGATGGACAAGACCCAATCCTAAGCATAGCATAAAAGATCGTGTAGTTCGTTTTGCTAGAGCTTTGCCAATGTCAAGTATCTCTTCCTTCGACCATGAGATCGTGTAACTCCCGGATACCGTAAGAGTGCCTTGGGTGTATCAAACGTCACAACGTAACTGGGTGACTATAAAGGTGCATTACAGGTATCTCCGAAAGTATCTGTTGGGTTGACACGGATTGAGACTGGGATTTGTCACTCCGTATGACGGAGAGGTATCTCTGGGCCCACTCGGTAATGCATCATCATAATGAGCTCAATGTGACCAAGGTGTTGGACACGGTATCATGCATTACGGTACGAGTAAAGTGACTTGCCGGTAACGAGACTGAACAAGGTATTGGGATACCGATGATCGAGTCTCGGGCAAGTAACGTACCGATTGACAAAGGGAATTGCATACAGGGTTTGATCGAATCCTCGACATCGTGGTTCATCCGATGACAACATCGAGGAGCATGTGGGAGCCATCATGGGTATCCAGATCCCGCTGTTGGTTATTGACCTGAGAGCGTCTAGGTCATGTCTGCATGTCTCCCGAACCCGTAGGGTCTACACACTTAAGGTTCGGTGATGCTAGGGTTATTAGGAAGACTAGTATGTGACTACCGAATGTTGTTCGGAGTCCCGGATGGGATCCTGGACGTCACGAGGAGCTCCGGAAGGGTCCGGAGGTAAAGATTTATATATGGGAAGTTGTCAAACTGACACCGGGAAGTTTCGGGGTCATACCGGTATTGTACCGGGGCCAACGGAAGAGTTCCGGGGGTCCACCGGGAAGGGCCACCCCTCCCGGGGGGCCACATGGGCTGCGTGGGGCAGGGAGCCAGCCCCTCCCTTGGGCCCATGCGCCTAGGGTTGAGGGGGGAACCCTAGAGGGGGCGCCCCCTTGGCTTGGGGGGCAAGCCACCCTCTCCCCCTCTCCCCTTGGCCGCCGCACCCCCCCCTAGATGGGTTCTAGGGGGCCGGCCCCCTTCTCCCTTCCCCCTATAAATAGAGGGGTGAGGGGAGGGCAGCCGCACCACCCTCCAAGGCGCAGCCCTCCCCTCCCCAACACCTCTCCTCCTCTGTTGTGTGCTTGGCGAAGCCCTGTCGGAGTACTGCCTCTCCACCATCACCATGCCGTCGTGCTGCCGGTGGAGCTGTCTTCCTCAACCTCTCCATCCCCCTTGCTGGATCAAGAAGGAGGAGACGTCTTCCGTCCCGTACATGTGTTGAACGCGGAGGTGCTGTCCGTTCAGCACTTGGTCATCGGTGATTCGAATCACATCGAGTACGACTCCATCATCACCTTGCAAGCTTCCGCACGTGATCTACCAGTGGTATGTAGATGCTAACTCTCTCCCTTGACTCGTTTCTTAGATGAACTCATAGATGGATCTTGGTGAAACCGTAGGAAAAATTTTAATTTTCTGCAACGTTCCCCAATAGTGGCATCATGAGCTAGGTCTATGCGTAGTTCTCTTTGCACGAGTAGAACACAATTTTGTTGTGGGCGTGGATTTTGTCATCTTACTTGCCTCTACTAGTCTTTTCTTGCTCAACGGTATTGTGGGATGAAGCGGCCCGGACCAACCTTACACGTACGCTTACGTGAGACCGGTTCCACCGACTGACATGCACTAGTTGCATAAGGTGGCTGGCGGGTGTCTGTCTCTCCCACTTTAGTTGGAGCGGAATCGATGAACAGGGCCCTTATGAAGGGTAAATAGAAGTTGACAAAATCACGTTGTGGTGATTCGTAGGTAAGAAAACGTTCTTGCTAGAACCCAAATTGCAGCCACGTAAAAGATGCAACAACAATTAGAGGACGTCTAACTTGTTTTTGCAGCGATTGATCATGTGATGTGATATGGCCAGAAGTTGTGATGAATGATGAATTGTGATGTATGAGATCATGTTCTTTGTAATAGGATTCACGACTTGCATGTCGATGAGTATGACAACCGGCAGGAGCCATAGGAGTTGTCTTTATTTTTTGTATGACCTGCGTGTCATTGAATAACGCCATGTAAACTACTTTACTTTATTGCTAAACGTTAGTCATAGAAGTAGAAGTAGTCGTTGGCGTGACAACTTCATGAAGACACGATGATGGAGATCATGATGATGGAGATCATGGTGTCAAGCCGGTGACAAGATGATCATGGAGCCCCGAAGATGAAGATCAATGGAGCTATATGATATTGGCCATATCATGTCACAACTATATAATTGCATGTGATGTTTATTATGTTTATGCATCTTGTTTACTTAGGACGACGGTAGTAAATAAGATGATCCCTTATAAAATTTCAAGAAGTGTTCTCCCCTAACTGTGCACCATTGCTACAGTTCGTCGCTTCTAAGCACCACGTGATGATCGGGTGTGATGGATTCTTACGTTCACATACAACAGGTGTAAGACAGTTTTACACAGCGAAAACACTTAGGGTTAACTTGACGAGCCTAGCATGTGCAGACATGGCCTCGGAACACGGAGACCGAAAGGTCGAACACGAGTCGTATGGAAGATACGATCAACATGAGAATGTTCACCGACGATGACTAGTCCGTCTCACGTGATGATCGGACACGGCCTAGTCGACTCGGATCGTGTAACACTTAGATGACTAAAGGGATGTCTAATCTGAGTGGGAGTTCATAATTTGATTAGAACTTTATTATCATGAACTTAGTCTAAAACCTCTGCAAATATGTCTTGTAGATCAATGGCCAACGCTAATGTCAACATGAACTTCAACGCGTTCCTAGAGAAAACCAAGCTGAAAGATGATGGCAGCAACTATACGGACTGGGTCCGGAACCTGAGGATCATCCTCATAGCTGCCAGGAAACAATATGTCCTAGAAGGACCGCTAGGTGACGCTCCCGTCCCAGAGAACCAAGACATTATGAATGCTTGGCAGTCTCGTGCTGATGATTACTCCCTCATTCAGTGCGGCATGCTTTACAGCTTAGAACCGGGGCTCCAAAAGCGTTTTGAGCACCACGGAGCATATGAGATGTTCGAAGAGCTGAAACTAGTTTTTCAAGCTCATGCCCGGGTCGAGAGATATGATGTCTCCGACAAGTTCTACAGTTGTAAGATGGAGGAAAACAGTTCTGTCAGTGAGCACATTCTGAAGATGTCTGGGTTGCACAACCGTATGACCCAGCTGAACATTAACCTCCCAGATGAGGCGGTCATTGACAGAATCCTCCAGTCGCTCCCACCAAGCTACAAGAGCTTTGTGATGAACTACAACTTGCAGGGGATGGAAAAGACCATTCCTAAGTGTTCTCGATGCTGAAGTCAGCAGAGGCTGAAATCAAGAAAGAACATCAAGTGTTGATGGTCAATAAGACCACTAAGTTCAAGAAGGGCAAGGGTAAGAAGAACTTCAAGAAGGACGGCAAAGATGTTGCCGCGCCTGGTAAGCCAGTTACCGGGAAGAAGTCAAAGAATGGACCCAAGCCTGCGACTGAGTGCTTTTATTGCAAGGGGAAGGGTCACTAGAAGCGGAACTGCCCCAAATACTTAGCGATAAGAAGGCCGGCAACACCAAAGGTATATTTGATATACATGTGATTGATGTGTACCTTACCAGTACTCGTAGTAACTCCTGGGTATTTGATACCGGTGCCGTTGCTCATATTTGTAACTCACAGTAGGAGCTGTGGAATAAACGGAGACTGGCGAAGGACGAGGTGACGATGCGCGTCGGGAATGGTTCCAGAGTCGATGTGATCGCCGTCGGCACGCTGCCTCTACATTTACCTACGGGATTAGTTTTGAACCTTAATAATTGTTATTTAGTGCCAAGTTTGAGCATGAACATTGTATCTGGATCTCGTTTAATACGAGATGGCTACTCATTTAAGTCTGAGAATAATGGTTGTTCGATTTATATGAGAGATATGTTTTATGGTCATGCTCCGATGGTCAATGGTTTATTCTTAATGAATCTCGAGCGTAATATTACACATGTTCATAGTGTAGATGCCAAAAGATTTAAAGTTGATAACGATAGTCCCACATACTTGTGACACTGCCGCCTTGGTCACATTGGTGTCAAGCGCATGAAGAAGCTCCATGCCGATGGACTTTTAGAGTCTCTTGATTATGAATCGTTTGACACGTGCGAACCATGCCTCTTGGGCAAAATGACCAAGACTCCGTTCTCCGGAACAATGGAGCGAGCAACCAACTTGTTGGAAATCATACATACCGATGTGTGCGGTCCAATGAGCGTTGAGGCTCGCGGAGGATATCGTTATGTTCTCACTCTCACAGATGACTTGAGTAGATATGGGTATGTCTACTTAATGAAACACAAGTCTGAGACCTTTGAAAAGTTCAAGGAATTTCAGAATGAGGTAGAGAATCAACGTGACCGAAAGATAAAATTCTTACGATCAGATCGTGGAGGAGAATACTTAAGTCACGAATTTGGTACACACTTAAGGAAATGTGGAATCGTTTCACAGCTCACGCCGCCTGGAACACCTCAGCGAAACGGTGTGTCCGAACGTCGTAATCGCACCCTATTGGATATGGTGCGGTCTATGATGTCTCTTACCGATTTACCGCTATCATTTTGGGGATACGCTCTAGAGACAGCTACATTCACTTTAAATAGGGCACCGTCTAAATCCGTTGAGACGACACTGTATGAATTATGGTTTGGAAAGAAACCTAAGCTGTCGTTTCTAAAAGTTTGGGGATGCGATGCTTATGTCAAGAAACTTCAACCTGAAAAGCTCGAACCCAAGTCGGAAAAATGCGTATTCATAGGATACCCTAAGGAAACTGTCGGGTATACCTTCTACTTAAGATCCGAAGGCAAGATCTTTGTTGCCAAGAATGGATGCTTTCTGGAAAAAGAGTTTCTCTCGAAAGAAGTAAGTGGGAGGAAAGTAGAACTCGATGAAGTACTACCTCTTGAGTGGGAAAGTGGCGCAGCGCAGGAAACCGTTCCTGTGATGCCCACACCAACTGAAGAGGAAAACAATGATGATGATCAAGGTACTTCGGATAAAGTTACTACTGAACTTCGTAGGTCCACAAGGACACGTTCCGCACCAGAGTGGTACGGCAACCCTGTCCTGGAAATCATGTTGTTAGACAACAATGAACCTTCGAACTATGAAGAAGCGATGGCGGGCCCGGATTCCAACAAATGGCTTGAAGCCATGAAATCCGAGATAGAATCCATGTATGAAAACAAAGTATGGACTTTGACAGACTTGCCCGATGATCGGCGAGCGATAGAAAACAAATGGATTTTTAAGAAGAAGACGGACGCGGATGCTAATGTTACAATCTATAAGGCTCGACTTGTCGCTAAGGGTTATCGACAAGTTCAAGGGATTGACTACGACGAGACTTTCTCTCCCGTAGCGAAGCTGAAGTCCGTCCGAATCATGTTAGCAATTGCCGCATACTATGATTATGAGATATGGAAGATGGACGTCAAAACAGCATTCCTTAACGGGCATCTTAAGGAAGAACTGTATATGATGCAGCCGGAAGGTTTTGTCGATCCTCGGAACGCTAACAAAGTATGCAAGCTCCAGCGATCCATTTATGGACTGGTGCAAGCATCTCGGAGTTGGAACATTCGCTTTGATAACATGATCAAAGAGTTTGGGTTTATGCAGACTTATGGAGAAGCCTGCGTTTACAAGAAAGTGAGTGGGAGCTCTGTAGCATTTCTCATATTATATGTAGATGACATACTCTTGATGGGAAATAATATAGAATTTCTGGACAGCATTAAGGCCTACTTGAATAAGTGTTTTTCAATGAAGGACCTTGGAGAAGCTGCTTATAAGGCATCAAGATCTATAGAGATAGATCGAGACGCCTCATAGGTCTTTCACAAAGCACATACCTTGATAAGATTTTGAAGAGGTTCAAAATGGATCAGTCCAAGAAGGGGTTCTTGCCTATGTTACAAGGTGTGAGACTGAGCTCCGCTCAGTCACCGACCACGGCAAAAGATAAAGAAGAGATGAGTGGCATCCCCTATGCTTCAGCCATAGGATCTATTATGTATGCCATGCTGTGTACCAGACCCGATGTAAACCTTGCCGTAAGTTTGGTAGCAAGATACCAAAGTAATCCCGGCAAGGAACACTGGACAGCGGTCAAGAATATCCTGAAGTACCTGAAAAGGACGAAGGACATTTTTCTCGTTTATGGAGGAGACGAAGAGCTCGTCGTAAAGGGTTACGTCGACGCTAGCTTCGACTCAGATCTGGATGACTCTAAGTCACAAACCGGATACGTGTATATGTTGAATGGTGGAGCAGTAAGCTGGTGCAGCTGCAAGCAGAGCGTCGTGGCAGGATCTACGTGTGAAGCGGAGTACATGGCAGCCTCGGAGGCAGCGCATGAAGCGATTTGGGTGAAGGAGTTCATCACCGACCTAGGAGTCATACCCAATGCGTCGGGGCCGATCAAACTCTTCTATGACAACACTGGAGCTATTGCCCTCGCCAAGGAGCCCAGGTTTCACAAGAAGACCAGGCACATCAAGCGTCATTTCAACTCCATCCGTGAAAATGTTCAAGATGGAGACATAGAGATTTGCAAAGTGCACACGGATCTGAATGTCGCAGATCCGCTGACTAAACCTCTCTCGCGTGCAAAACATGATCAACACCAGAACTCTATGGGTGTTCGATTCATCACAATGTAACTAGATTGGTGACTCTAGTGCAAGTGGGAGACTGTTGGAAATATGCCCTAGAGGCAATAATAAAAGTATTATTATATTTCCATGTTCATGATAAATGTCTTTTATTCATGCTATAACTGTATTATCCGGAAATCGTAATACACATGTGAATACTTAGACCACAATATGTCCCTGGTGAGCCTCTAGTTGACTAGCTCGTTGTGATCAACAGATAGTCATGGTTTCCTGACTATGGACATTGGATGTCGTTGATAACGGGATCACATCATTAGGAGAATGATGTGATGGACAAGACCCAATCCTAAGCATAGCATAAAAGATCGTGTAGTTCGTTTTGCTAGAGCTTTGCCAATGTCAAGTATCTCTTCCTTCGACCATGAGATCGTGTAACTCCCGGATACCGTAAGAGTGCCTTGGGTGTATCAAACGTCACAACGTAACTAGGTGACTATAAAGGTGCATTACAGGTATCTCCGAAAGTATCTGTTGGGTTGACACGGATCGAGACTGGGATTTGTCACTCCGTATGACGGAGAGGTATCTCTGGGCCCACTCGGTAATGCATCATCATAATGAGCTCAATGTGACCAAGGTGTTGGACACGGGATCATGCATTACGGTACGAGTAAAGTGACTTGCCGGTAACGAGACTGAACAAGGTATTGGGATACCGACGATCGAGTCTCGGGCAAGTAACATACCGATTGACAAAGGGAATTGCATACAGGGTTTGATCGAATCCTCGACATCGTGGTTCATCCGATGACAACATCGAGGAGCATGTGGGAGCCATCATGGGTATCCAGATCCCGCTGTTGGTTATTGACCTGAGAGCGTCTAGGTCATGTCTGCATGTCTCCCGAACCCGTAGGGTCTACACACTTAAGGTTCGGTGACGCTAGGGTTATTAGGAAGACTAGTATGTGACTACCGAATGTTGTTCAGAGTCCCGGATGGGATCCTGGACGTCACGAGGAGCTCCGGAAGGGTCCGGAGGTAAAGATTTATATATGGGAAGTTGTCAAACTGACACCGGGAAGTTTCGGGGTCATACCGGTATTGTACCGGGGCCACCGGAAGAGTTCCGGGGGTCCACCGGGAGAGGCCACCCCTCCCGGGGGGCCACATGGGCTGCGTGGAGCAGGGAGCCAGCCCCTGGTGGGCTGGCCGCACCCCCTCCCTTGGGCCTATGCGCCTAGGGTTGAGGGGGGAACCCTAGAGGGGGCGCCCCCTTGGCTTGGGGGGCAAGCCACCCTCTCCCCCTCTCCCCTTGGCCGCCGCACCCCCCCTAGATGGGTTCTAGGGGGCCGGCCCCCTTCTCCCTTCCCCCTATAAATAGAGGGGTGAGGGGAGGGCAGCCGCACCACCCTCCAAGGCGCAGCCCTCCCCTCCCCAACACCTCTCCTCCTCCGTTGTGTGCTTGGCGAAGCCCTGTCGGAGTACTGCCTCTCCACCATCACCACGCCGTCGTGCTGCCGGTGGAGCTGTCTTCCTCAACCTCTCCTTCCCCCTTGCTGGATCAAGAAGGAGGAGACGTCTCCCGTCCCGTACGTGTGTTGAATGCGGAGGTGCTGTCCATTCAGCACTTGGTCATCGGTGATTCGAATCACGTCGAGTACGACTCCATCATCACCTTGCAAGCTTCCGCACGCGATCTACAAGTGGTATGTAGATGCTAACTCTCTCCCTTGACTCGTTGCTTAGATGAACTCATAGATGGATCTTGGTGAAACCGTAGGAAAAATTTTAATTTTCTGCAACGTTCCCCAACAATAGTAACAATATTCTTTTCGCAATCTATCATAGCATTAACAGTACGCAAGAAGGGTCTACCGAATATAATGGGACAAAAGCTATCTTGTGGAGAACCAAGAACAAGAAAATCAGCGGGATATTTGGTTTTCCCACACAAGACTTCAACATCTCTAACAATTCCCATTGGAGATATAGTATCTCTATTTGCAAGTTTAATTGTAACATCAATTTCTTCTAACTCTGCAGGTGCAATCTCATGCATAATTTATTTGTATAAGTCAATGGGTATAACACTAGCACTAGCACCCATATCACATAAGCCATTATAACAATGATCTCCTGTTTTAACAGAAATAACAGGCACGCCTACCACAGGTCTATGCTTATCTCTATCACAGGGTTTAGCAATTCTAGCAGTTTCACCAGTGAATTGAATAACATGCCCATCAATATTATCCGACAAGAGATCTTTAACAATAGCAATATTGGGTTCTACTTTGACTTGCTCAGGAGGTGTATAAGTCCTAATATTGCTTTTACGAACAACAGTTGAAGCTTTAGCATGATCCTTCATTCTAACAGGGAAAGGAGGCTTCTCAACATAAGAAGTAGGAACAATAGGATCATTATAAGTGACAATCTTTTCTTCAACTTTAATAGGTGCAACTACTTTTACTTCTATGGGAGGATGATATTTAAACCACTTCTCCTTGGGGAGATCAACATAAGTAGCAAAAGATTCACAGAAAGAAGCTACTATCTCAGAGTCAAGTCCATATTTAGTGCTAAACTTACGGAAAACATCGGTATCCATAAAAGATTTAACACAATCAAACTTGGGTGTCATACCTGACTCCTTACCTTCGTCGAGGTCCCAATCTTCAGAGTTGCGTTTAATTCTATCCAATAGATTCCATCCAAATTCAATAGACTTCATCATAAAAGAGTCAGCACAAGAAGTATCGAGCATGGTGCGATTGTTATCAGAAAGCCAAGCATAAAAATTCTGGAGAATTGTCAATTTTGAGAGCTCATGATTGGGGCATGAATATAACATTATTTAAGCCTCCCCCAAGCTTGAGCGATGCTTTCTCCTTCATGAGGCCAAAAATTATATATATAATTGCGATCACGATGAACAAGATGCATAGGGTAATACTTTTGATGAAATTCCAATTTTACTCTTTTATAGTTCCATGATCTTGTATCATCACATAGCCTATACCATGTCAACGCGTCTCCCCCCAAAGATAAAGGGAAAGCCTTCTTCTTAACAACATCATCGGGTATACCTGCAAGCTTAAATAGTCCACAAATATCATCCATAAAGTGTAGATGTTCGTCAGGATGCTTTGTTCCATCTCCTGCGAAAATGTTAGCTAGCAGTTTTTCCATCATACCCGAAGGAATCTGAAAAGCAGTTTCATTTTCAATAGATTCAGTAGGTTCAGTAGGTTCAGTAGGTTGAGGCGCAACTCTTGGCTCAACTGGACGGGGCGAAGATACCCCGAACAAGCCCCTCAGACAATTACTTTCCATAGTAACAAGTGACAGAAAATTTCAGCGCAATAAATAAATTTTTCCTTACCAAATTCCACCTACCAAAGCCGCTTCACTCCCCGGCAACGGCGCCAGAAAAGAGTCTTGATGACCCACAAGTATAGGGGATCTATCGTAGTCCTTTCGATAAGTAAGAGTGTCGAACCCAATGAGGAGCAGAAGGAAACGATAAGCAGTTTTCAGCAAGGTATTCTCTGCAAGTACTGAAATAAGTGGTAACAGATAGTTTTGTGATAAGATAAATTGTAACGAGCAACAAGTAACAAAAGTAAATAAAGTGCAGCAAGGTGGCCCAATCCTTTTTGTAGCAAAGGACAAGCCTGGACAAACTCTTATAATAGGAAAAGCGCTCCCGAGGACACATGGGAATATCGTCAAGCTAGTTTTCATCACGCTCATATGATTCGCGTTCGGTACTTCGATAATTTGATATGTGGGTGGACCGGTGCTTGGGTACTGCCCTTACTTGGACGAGCATCCCACTTATGATTAACCTCTATTGCAAGCATCCGCAACTACAACAAAAGTATTAAGGTAAACCTAACCATAGCATGAAACATGTGGATCCAAATCAGCCCCTTATGAAGCAACGCATAAACTAGGGTTTAAGCTTCTGTCACTCTAGCAACCCATCATCTACTTATTACTTCCCAATGCCTTCCTCTAGGCCCAAATAATGGTGAAGTGTTATGTAGTCGATGTTCACATAACACCACTAGAGGTTAGACAACATACATCTTATCAAAATATCGAACGAATACCAAATTCACATGACTACTAATAGCAAGACTTCTCCCTTGTCCTCAGGAACAAACGTAACTACTCACAAAGCATATTCATGTTCATAATCAGAGGGTTATTAATGTGCAAATAGGATCTGAACATATGATATTCCACCAAATAAACCAACTAGCATCAACTACAAAGAGTAATCAACACTACTAGCAAACTACTAGCACCAATCCCGGACTTGGAGACAAGAATTGGATACAAGAGATGAACTAGGGTTTGGAGATGAGATGGTGCTGGTGAAGATGTTGATGGAGATTGCCCTCTCCCGATGAGAGGAGCGTTGGTGATGACGATGGTGATGATTTCCCCCTCCCGGAGGGAAGTGTCCCCGGCAGAAAAGCTCCGCCAGAGCCCTAGATTGGTTCCGCCAAGGTTCCGCCTCGTGGCGGCGGAGTCTCGTCCCGAAAGGTTCTCTCTGATTTTTTTCTCATCGAAAGACTTCATATAGGAGAAGATGGGCGTCGGAGAGCCACCAGGGGGCCCACGAGGTAGGGGGCGCACCCAAGGGGGGTGCCCCCACCCTCGTGAGCAGGGTGTGGGCCCCCTAGCCTTCATCTTTGGCGATGATTTTTCTTTATTTATTTCAAGGTATTCCGTGGAGTTTCAGGACTTTTGGAGTTGCGCGGAATAGTCCTTCATTATTTGCTCCTTTTCCAGCCCAGAATTCCAGCTGCCGGCATTCTCCCTCTTCATGTAAACCTTGTAAAATAAGAGAGAATAGCCATAAGTATCTTGACATAACGTGAAATAACAGCCCATAATGCAATAAATATGATCATAAAAGCATGATGCAAAATGAACGTATCAGGGGGTCTCCATGATATTACTCTACAATGTGCATTGCTTTTTGAAAGCAAATTCCTCACATATGCACATCTTCAAGGGGAGTTCTTCTGTATCTTGCAATCAAATTCCTTAATATTGAGCACTTTCAATTGATATGTTTATCCCCGTTGAAAACTTAACCTATTTGTCATCAATCACCAAAAAGGGGGAGATTGTAAGTGCACCTAGTGCCCCTTAGTGATTTTGGTGTATTGAAGACTTATAGGTTAAGGGGTTGATATGTTTGTGAGTGTACACATGCTTTATAAGTCGATGAGGAGTTTGATATTTACGATGAAAGTCGACCCCTAAAAATGTATGTCTTCAGCTGAAGACTTTGGTTCTCCTAAAGATTTTGAAATTGAATAAATTGGTGTGACCTTGAAGACTTGGATACTCATGCGAGGATTATGAAGCGTAAAGACTTTTGTTTTCGTAGTTTCATTTTCTCTTTCTTGAGTCATAGGAAACATCGTGCTATTAAAGGGGGTTGAGGTAATTGACGACATCATAAACCTAGGGTAGGGTCATAGGCCTGACCTATACACCCCACCTAAGGTCACTACCCTAGAAGCAAGGACATTCAAAGCACAACATGGAGTATCAACTGAAGCCATAGAGTGCAATCCACTTGACCAATCACCTCACTTGGATACCCCCATGGCACACGAGCAACACGAAGTCATTCGGCCAACAAGAAATCACTCGGAGTATGGAAGACCAGGAGTCACTCGGGATGGCAACGGTCAGGTGTTCACTCTGTAGTCTTAAAGATCATTAAATGCACTTTATAGCTAGTATTATCAGTAACACCCTATATTAATGTACATTGAACCCCAGTAACGGAGGTGGGCTGGGGTCCTGGCGCACTCTATATAAGCCACCCCCCTCCTCTGGGACAAGGATTCGCACCCCCTGTAACACACACACACACACACCATATTCCAGTCAACTGCCTCAGGGCTCCGAGAAGGGCCTGAACTCGTAAACTCGTGTGTACAACCTCGCCATAGCTAGGGCCTCGCCTCCTCATATGTACCCCTATTCTTACTGTCAGACTTAGTACAATGACAGTAATACTAAGGAAATTGATTTCCAAGTGATGCTCATCTCAAAATCCTACCCCTACCCAATCCTTTCGAGTGAAACCATTGGAAATCTCATATCAGTTCGGTCAATTTCTTCAGTGACAAAGACGAAGTTCTTCTGGTCGCTGACGAATTTTTTCTGACTGAGGAGTTAGGAATTCGCCAGTGCGGATTACCTACACACTGAGGAACATGATAGCCCCGAGGAATTCGAACCTCAAATATCTGACCGTTGTTGTGCTATGCGCCAGCTGTCCCAAAAATATCTATCCACCTAACGGTCATATCATTGAAGGGCATTTATGTCTTATCACGTCGGACTGCTCCCTAGGCTATAAATAGCTGCCCCCTACAACCACTAGCTGGTTGGCTGCTCCGCGAGAAACTGACACTTGTCATTGAGAGCATCCCATCCTCCGAGGATTTTGAGTGAAAATCATCAAGTGAGGAAAACCCAAATCCCAAACCCAAACACCTACAAACCCCAAGTGATTGAGCATCACTGAAGAGATTGTTCCTATGTGGAACCAATGCTTGTTACCTTTGAGGACTGTGTATCCTCCAGAAGGTTAGGCGTCATGGTCTGAGCATCCAAGAGGAATTGTGGATCGCCGAGTGACCAAGTCTGTGAAGGTTTGGAAGTCACCTGTGAAGACTTACCACGAGTGTTGAGCAAGGTCTGTGTGACTTTAGCTCAAGGTGAATATGGTGAGGACTGTGTGTCCTCGAGTTTAAATACTCAGCCGCTCCAACCAGATGTACAACTGTCACAGCGGTTGGAATTGGTCTACCAAATCATTGTCTTCACCAAGCCTACCGGTTCTATTTCCTCAACCCTTCCATTTCCTCATTCATGTGTTGATGAACCTGATCATTACTGTTTGAAGACTTTGACTGAAGACTTTCTCTATTTCCTCAGTTCAATTTCTTCAGTCTCATTGTCTTCAGCCTGTTTATCCTGTTTTCACGCTATCTCTACTTTGTGCTTGTTTTCATTTCATCATGATGACTATGTTGTTGCTATGTTATGCTTGTACCTGAGTACTTATTCCGCTGCTAGTGTGTCGTTACTTAGGAATTTCTTCACCTAGAAATTCCTCAGTGACGAATTAGTAAAAATTGCCTATTCACCGCCCCTCTAGTCGATATAACGCACTTTCAGTAGGTTCGTCATGGTCAAGTAACATGACCTCCAGAACAGGATTACCGTACCACTCTGGTGCGGATCATGCTCTGTTTAACCTACAAGGTTCTGTAGCAACTTGATCCGAAGTTTCATGATCTTTATCATTAGCTTCCTCTCCAGTTGGTCTAGGCATCATGGGAACAGAATTCTCGGATGAGCTACTTTCCAAATTGAGAGTAGGTACAATTACCTCATCAAGTTCTACTTTCCTCCCACACACTTCTTTCGAGAGAAACTCCTTTTCTAGAAAGGTTCCCTTCTTAGCAACAAAAATCTTGCCTTCGGACTTGTGATAGAAGGTGTACCCAATTGTTTCCTTAGGGTATCCTATGAATACGCACTTCTCCGGTTTGGGTTCGAGCTTATCAGGCTGAAGCCTTTTGAATAAGCATCGCATCCCCAAACTTTAAGAAACGACAGCTTAGGTTTGTTGCCAAACCACGGTTCATACGGTGTCGTCTCAACGGACTTTGACGGTGCCATGTTTAATGTGAATGCAACTATCTCTAATCCATAACCCAAAAAACAATAGTGGTAAATCGGTAAGATACATCATAGATCGCACCATATCCAATAAAGTGTGGTTACGATGTTCGGACACACCATTACGATGTGGTGTTCCAGGTGGCGTGAGTTGTGAAACTATTCCACATTGTTCTAATGAAGGCCAAACTCGTAACTCAAATATTCTCCTCCACGATCAGATCATAAAAACTTTATTTTCTTGTTATGATGATTCTCCACTTCACTCTAAAATTCTTTGAACTTTTCAGATGTTTTAGACTTGTGTTTCATTAAGTAGATATACCCATATCTGCTCAAATCATATGTGAAGGTCAGAAAATAATGATACCTGCCACGAGCCTCAACACTCATCGGACCGCATACATCGGTATGTATTATTTCCAATAAGTCATTAGCTCGTTCCATTGTTCCAAAGAACGGAGTTTTAGTCATCTTGCCCATAAGGCATGGTTCGCAAGTATCAAATGACTCATAATCAAGTGATTCCAAAAGCCTATCTTTATGGAGTTTCTTCATGCGCTTTACACCAATATGACCCAAACGGCAGTGCCACAAATAAGTTGCACTAGCATTATCAACTTTGCATCTTTTGGCATCAATATTATGAATATGTGTATCATCACGATCAAGATTCAACAGAAATAGACCACTCTTCAAGGGTGCATGACCATAAAAGATATTTCTCATATAAATAGAACAACCATTATTCTATGATTTAAATGAATAACTGAGGGAGTCCTGGACTAGGGGGTGTCCGGATAGCCGAACTATCCTCATCGGCCAGACTCCAAGACTATGAAGATACAAGATTGAAGACTTCGTCCCGTGTCCGGATGGGACTTTCCTTGGCCTGGAAGGCAAGCTTGGCGATACGGATATGTAGATCTCCTACCATTGTAACTGACTCTGTGTAACCCTAGCCCTCTCCGGTGTCTATATAAACCGGATGGCTTTAGTCCGTAGGACGGACAACAATCATACCATAGGCTAGCTTCTAGGGTTTAGCCTCCTTGATCTCGTGGTAGATCTACTCTTGTAATACCCACATCATCAATATCAATCAAGCAGGACGTAGGGTTTTACCTCCATCAAGAGGGCCCGAACCTGGGTAAAACATCGTGTCCCTTGTCTCCTGTTACCATCCTCCTAGACGCACAGTTCGGGACCCCCTACCCGAGATCCGCCGGTTTTGACACCGACATTGGTGCTTTCATTGAGAGTTCCTCTGTGTTGTCACCGATAGGCTCGATGGCTTCTTCGATCATCAACAACGACGCAGTCCAGGGTGAGACCTTCCTCCCCGGACAGATCTTCGTATTCGGCGGCTTTGCACTGCGGGCCAATTCGCTTGGCCATCTGGAGCAGATCGAAAGCTACGCCCCTGGCCGTCAGGTCAAATTTGGAAGTTTGAACTTCACAGCTGACATCCGTGGGGACTTGATCTTTGATGGATTCGAGCCACAGCCGAGCGCGCCGCACTGTCACGACGGGCATGACTTAGCTCTGCAGCCAGACAGTAACCTGGAGGCCGCACACGAGTCTGCTCCGATCTTCAATTCGGAGCCGGCTGCGCAGATCGAGGACGGGTGGCTAGACACCGCCTCGGGGGCTGCAACCTCTACGGCGGTAGAGCCGAACACTGACCTTGTCCCTCATGAAGCTCATGACTCCGAGGTGCCGGACTCCTCGCCGAACTCCGAACCTCCCGCGCCCCCTCCAATCGAATCCGATTGGGCGCCGGTCATGGAGTTCACCGCTGCGGACATCTTTCAACACTCACCTTTCGGCGACATCTTGAGTTTGCTAAAGTATCTCTCGTTATCAGGAGAGCCCTGGCCGGACTGCGGCCAGGACGGTTGGGATGCGAACGACGAAGAAATTCAAAGCCCACCCATCACCCACTTAGTAGCCACTGTCGACGATCTAACCGACATGCCAGACTTCGACTCCGAAGACATCGACGGTATGGACGACGATGCCGGAGACGACCAAGAACCAGCACCTACTGGGCACTGGAAAGCCACCTCATCATATGACATATACATGGTGGATATCCCAAAGAATGGGAATGGCGAAGGAACAACGGAGGATGACCCCTCCAAGAAACAGCCCAAGTGCCGGCGTCAGCGACGCCGCTCTAAATCCCGCCACAGCAAGAATGGAGATTCCGGCACCGGAGATAATAACACCCCAGAAAGTGCCGAAGACAACAACCTCCAGCAAGATTCAGCGCAGGAGGACGGACACGCCAACCCTCATGAGAAAGCAGCAGACGAAGAAGTAGAGGATTACATGCCTCCCTTCGAAGACGAGGCAAGCCTCGACGATGACGAATTCATCGTGCCTGAGGATCCCATCGAACAAGAGCGTTTTAAACGCAGGCTTATGGCCACGGCAAACAGCCTCAAGAAAAAGCAGCAGCAGCTTAGAGCTGATCAAGATCTACTAGCCAACAGATGGACTGAAGTCCTTGCGGCCGAAGAGCATGAGCTCGACCGCCCCTCCAAAAGCTACCATAAACGCAAGCTGCTCCCCCGATTAGAGGAGGAGGCATATGAACCTGCATCACCAGCAGACAATACGGCTGACCGACCACCCCGTGGCCGCGATAGAGAGGCCTCTAGGCCCTCCACCAGAACCGTACCCCGGCATCGCTCGAAAAGCACAAGGCCACAGGGGAATGCTCCGGACTTGCGAGATATATTGGAGGATAAGGCAAGATAATCAAGATCGATCTATGGATCGCATAGGCGCCCCATGATACGCGACGACACCCGTCGCGCCGGACACAGTAAGTCCGGCCGGGCCGAACAAAATATACAAAGCTATTTTGAACTCCATCGTGATATCGCCCAATACAGAGGCGCCGCACACCCACTATGCTTCACAGATGAAGTAATGCATCATCAAATCCCCGAAGGGTTTAAACCCGTGAACATTGAATCTTATGATGGCACAACAGGCCCCGCGGTTTGGATCGAGGACTATCTCCTTCATATCCACATGGCCCGCGGTGATGATCTCCACGCCATCAAATATCTCCCACTCAAGCTTAAAGGACCAACCCGGCATTGGCTTAACAGCTTGCCAGCAGAGTCAATTGGGAGCTGGGAAGACCTGGAAGCCGCATTCCTCGATAACTTCCAAGGCACGTATGTGCGACCACCAGACGCTGACGACCTAAGCCATATAATTCAGCAGCCAGACGAATCGGCCAGACAATTCTGGACACGGTTCCTAACCAAGAAAAATCAAATCGTCGATTGTCCGGATGCGGAGGCCCTCGCGGCTTTCAAACATAACATCCGCGACGAGTGGCTTGCCCGGCACCTAGGACAGGAAAAGCCGAAATCCATGGCAGCCCTCACATCACTCATGACCCGCTTCTGCGCGGGTGAGGACAGCTGGCTAGCACGCAGCAACAACCTCAGTAAAAATTCTGGCAGTCCGGATATCAAGGACCGCAATGGCAGGCCGCGTCGCAACAAAAACAAACGCCGCATTAACGGCGACAATAGTGAGGATACGACAGTCAATGCCGGATTCAAAGGCTCTAAGCCCGGTCAACAGAAAAAGCCATTCAAAAGAACTACTTCGGGTCCATCCAATTTGGACCGAATACTCGACCGCTCGTGCCAGATACACGGCACCCCCGAAAAGCCAGCTAACCACACCAACAGGGACTATTGGGTATTCAAGCTGGCAGGCAAGTTAATTGCCGAAAACAACGACAAGGGGCTGCATAGTGACGACGAGGAAGAGACCCGACCGCCAAACAATAGAGGACAGAAGGGTTTCCCCCCACAAGTGCGGATGGTGAACATGATATACGCAACCCACATACCCAAAAGGGAGCGGAAGCGTGCACTTAGGGATGTATACGCAATGGAGCCAGTTGCCTCGAAGTTCAATCCATGGTCCTCCTGCCCAATCACTTTTGACTGAAGGGACCACCCCACCAGCATCCGCCATGGCGGATTCTCCGCATTGGTTTTAGACCCAATCGTTGATGGATTTCACCTCACCAGAGTCCTGATGGACGGCGGCAGCAGCCTGAACCTGCTTTATCAGGACAGTGTGCAAAATGGGCATAGACCCCTCAAGGATTAAACCTACAAAGACGACCTTTAAAGGTGTCATACCAGGTGTAGAGGCCAATTGTACAGGCTCAGTTACACTGGAAGTGGTATTCGGATCCCCGGATAACTTCCGAAGTGAAGAGTTAATCTTCGACATAGTTTCGTTCCGCAGCGGCTATCACGCTCTGCTCGGATGCACTGTGTTTGCAAATTTCAACGCAGTACCACACTACGCATACCTTAAGCTCAAGATGCCAGGCCCTCGAGGAGTCATCACGGTCAACGGAAACACTAAACGCTCTCTCCGAACGGAGGAAGACATAGCGGCTCTCGCGACAGAAGTACAGTGCAACCTCTTAAGGGAATTCTCGAGTCCGGCTGTTAAGCGACCGGACACGGCTAAACACGCCCGGAGTAACCTACAACAAGACCACCTGGCACGTTCCGAGCACGCGTAGCAATGCGGCCCCAACCCCAGCCCCTACAAAATTTCAAGACGGGTCCTTCGCTTACATCATTACGCTCCGAAGATACCATGGGCATAGGGGGAGGGGCACGACCACGATAGGCCCAGAATGCGGCTTAACCACACCAGGGGCTCTCAAGTGTGTTGTTCTTTTTTATTTTCTTTTTTTTACCCACAGGACCCCGTTCATCAGGGGCCCTGTCCGGTAGTAGACCTGCCGAACTCACGGTGCAACAGCCAGGGAAGGAGAAAGGCTATGACGAATATCCAGGTGGTCACCATTATGAGCATTAAATCTGTTTTATACATCATTCCGCAGCCTACCCCTGGAGGGGGACATGTTTAATAGTCCCATCCCTTGCTTATCGCACCATTTGTATCGTTCTGCATTCACAGCAGTATTTCTTGAATAAACAATGCACCTTTTTGCTTACAATTGCATTCCTTTCTTATACATATGTTCATTTATGACATGTTGCATCCGTACACTTTGGTACGGCTAAATACACCAGGGGTTTATGTTTCCCGCATCATGGTGCGATAAGTCTGAACACTTTCACAAGTGCGGCACCCCGAACTTATAGCATTATATGCATCGGCTCCGAATCATGTCTTGGGTCAATAGTTGGGTTTGCCCGGCTCCCATGTTTTGGTACCTTATGTTCTGTTGTATCGGCTAAGGTAGCACTGGGAGAACCACTACGATTGCACCCCAGTTGAGCTAGGCGAGTGCCTCAGTGGACAAAGCTAAAACTGACTGTCATGACGAGGCGAGAGCCGGTCGCTGTTCGAGAGGTTTTTTCGAGTCCCTAAAGACTTATGCCGCTCAGAGCGAGGAACCGGCTTTGTCCGGCCCAGGCGTGGATAGCGCCCCAAATTCGGCCTTCTGAACACTAGGGGCTTCGCCGAAATTTAAAATTATAGAATTCTATGGCTAAGTGAGAGTGTTCAAGCATTATAAGTCCGGTTGCCTTGTTCGTTGTGTTGAGAGCCTCCCTAGATGGACCCAAAAATGGGAACAAGAGTGCTCAAATTTATCCCGAACACCCCAGCACTCGTGGCATGGGGGCCGAAGCCGACGACTTGCCATCTCTCAGATTTGATAAACGGCCACACAGAAGGTAATATTTTAAATTAATAAGCGTTGCTTAGCGCATATGAACAAAGTTTTCAGCGCACAGGATAACAAAATGCGAGTCTACTCAAATATTACATCTTTGGAGCACTCACCCGCAATAGTGCGGGCACCCTTCAGAACAGTCTTATAATACATCTCGGGAGTACGATACTCCTTGCGCAGTGGTGGCGCGTCCGTCACAAGCTTATCAGCATCCATATTGCCCCAGTGCACCTTTGCGCGGGCAAGGGCCCGACGGGCACCTTCAATACAGGTGGAGTGCTTGATGACTTCAACCCATGGACACGCATCCACCAGCCGCCGCACCAGGCCAAAGTAGCTCCCAGGCACGGTCCCCTTAGGCCACAGCCGATCTATGAGGCCCCTCATGGCCTGTTCGGCCACCTTGTGGAGCTCGACCAGCTGCTTCAGCTGGTCGCTAAGGGGCACCGGATGTCCGGCCTCAGCATACTAAGACCAGAAGACCTTCTCCATCGAGCTCCCCTCCTCGGCCCGGTAGAAAGCGGCAGCATCGGACACGCTGCAAGGAAGATCTGCGAACGCTCATGGAGAGCTCCGAATTCGGGTAAGTGATAGGTAATTCACACTCACATGCTTACTTTGCATGAAAAATGCCTTACCCGCTGCTATTTTCTTCAACGCCTCGATTTCTTGGAGGGCCTTGTAGGCTTCAGCCTTAGCGGCTTTGGCACTCTCAAGAGCTGATGCAAGCTCAGACTCTCGAGTCTTCGAGTCCGCTCCAGGTTCTCATGTTTTTCCACGAGATCCTGGAGCTCTTGTTGTACCTCCGCCACCCGCGCCTCCTGCTTCTCTCGCTCGGTGCGCTCCGTGGCCGCATTATGTTCGGCCGTGGATACCGCCTCCTTCAGGGTCCCCACCTCGGTCGTGGCACCTGCAATACCCATGTTATCCTTGTCTATTTTCTTGCAACCAAATCCTTTTCTGTAAGGTACAATCTTAAATACGGTGTTATTCACCTTCCTTGTCCTCGAGCTGCTTCTTGGCACGGCCGAGCTCGTTCTCGGACCGCTCGAGGCTTTGCTTCAACGTATTGACCTCCGCAGTCAGTGCGGCAGAGGTCAGCAGCACAGCCTGCAACCCCATATTGACATATTTCATAACTCCTGCATATATCTTTTTAGATCCTTAGTCCGGCTTTTCTTTCCGAATACCGAACCGAGCATCAAGGGCTACTGTCTATGCGGTACTATTATAAATATATCAAAATTCTTACCTCAAAGCCTGTTAGAAGGCTGCTGCAGGCTTCGGTCAGCCCGCTCTTGGCAAGCTGAACCTTCTGAATCACCGCACTCATGAAGGTGCGGTGTTCCTCTTCGATGGAGGCGCCGTTGAGCGCCTCCAGCAAGCTATCCGGCGCCTCTGGTTGGACGGAGGCCGCTGGCGTCGCGGTCTTGCCCTTCTTACGAAGGGGCCGCTCGTCGGACTCCGGAGCCACTTCAGGTTCCAGTGCGGAGTCCGGCGCAAAGTCTGGGAGGTTGCCCTGCGGCACCTCCGGGGCCTCCCCCTCCTGGCGGGTCCCTTCCCGGGATCCCACCTCGGCATCGTCCGCATCACGGGGGTGGAGGCGGTCGGAAGGGAATCCATATCCGACGCACCCAAGGACCCGCTCGACGAAGCGGGAAAATCATCCTTGGGCGGACTGCAGGGTTGTGTGCGGCATTAGAAAGACACTATGTGGAGAAAAGAAAAACCATGAAGTTATTCGGGAGTCCGGATACTTAAGATCTCGCCAGGGGCTTGGCCCTTGGAGGCCAATCCTCGTCGTCATCACTGGCGTTGGCGGAGCAGTTCGGGGGAAGAGTCTATAACGCCCGGATAATTAGGCTACAGTTAAACTCTCTTGATGATGCCATGTCATCTATGTTACTGTTGCTAATCAAGTGGTAATTCAAAAACCTTGCAAATTCAAAAATGAATTAGCGACAAACACCCAAAATTTTCAAAAGTCAAAACAAAAATGTTCGGGGGTTGCCAAATATTGCATCGAAAATTATGGTGAAGTAAACACATTTTTATAAAATGCCTAAATACTTTTAAATGAATTTAAACAGAAAATAAATAATAAAGAAAATACAAAAGGGAAAACAAACAGAAGACAAAAAAAGAAGAAACCCCCCCTTCCCCCCTGGGCCAAAAGGCCCAGCTAGCCACCGCCCCTGCCACCTGGCCCACCCGGCCGAACCGGCCCGCCTCCCCCTGCCGCCTCCTTTCCCTGTTCCCCCGACCCGGGTCGGAACAGGGGTGCGTCCCCGCCGCACCCTCTCGCCGGCGACGACGGGGGATAAGATCGCCAGCACCCCCCCCCCCCCCCGCCTCCTCGATCCCGCCTCCCACTCGCCCCCACGCTCGCCCTCGGCCCCCGCGCCTCTCCCTCTCCCCCTAGATCCATCTCCCCCTTGTTCCCCACCGCAACCGAGCGCCGCCATGGCCTCGCCGTCGTGAACCGCGCAGCCACAGTCGCCGCCTCGCCGCGCCTGCGTGTCCGTCGACGCCTCCATCATCTTCCTCGTCCACCGGAGGCCTCAGCTGGAGCGGGGGAGCCCCGAATCGCCGGATCCCCTTCGTCCACATCTCCGGCTGCCGCGTTCTTCACCAACTCCGGCGACACCCCTCTGCTGCTACTAAGCCACCAAGGGCCACCGTGCGTGCCGCTACGGTGAGCTGCCTCCCCCCCTCTGCCTCTAGCTCCCCTAGATCATGCTCTAACTAGCCCATCGCCGTGCCGAGACTCTGGTCGCCGCGGTGTACCTCGCCGCCGTGGCCACCGCCACCGTCACGCTCGCCCGAGCCCACCGCTGTACCCCTGGGGTTCCTAGGAGCCCAATGCGCCAGCGCACGCTCTCTCCCGTGCCTCCTAACGCCGTCCCCGTTGGGCGCCCGAACGCGCTGCCGCCTGCGCTCATCGCCGGAGTGCCTCCGGTGACCAAATGGTCACGGGCCAGCGCCCGTTGTGTTCGCCGCCTCGCGTATAACTCGCCTGGCCTCCCCTTTCTTTCGCAAACACGGTGCCACGCCGTTTCCTCCCGCGCCCGACTCCGGCCGTCCGCCAATGAGCTCGCCGCGCTCGATTCCGGTCATCCCTGCCGCCATGATCACCACCACTCGACGCGGCGCAGCCGTAGCTCTCGAACACGCCCGAAAACTCGATGAAGGGTGCCCTGTAGGTGGTTTCCGGCCACCTCCCGAGCCGCGCCGCCATAGTTTGCCTCGCCGGCGACGTTCCGGCGCCATACGCCGACGTGGCTAGGCAGGCCCCCACCCCTGGGTCACTGCCAGTGGGCCATGGGGGCCCCGTTGACTGGACTGACCTAGTCAACGTGCTGACGGGGCAGCCAAGTGGCACTGACATGCGGGGCCCATGCCATAAACAAATAAAATAAATAGATAATTGGCTAATTAATTAAATTAATTAATTAAAACCTAATCTCTCACTGACTACCGGGCCCCACCCACTAATTAGCCTATTTAGTTAGTTTTAAAAACTTTGTTAGTACCCTGTCAATGACATGTGGGTCCCACTGGACCCATCCGTCTGGTTTGACTGGTCAACCGACCAGTTGACATGCTGACATCACTCTGATGTCATGCTGACGTCATCATTTACTATTCTGGATAATGCTGGATTTAAATAATTAATTAAATTCCTGAAAATGAGTTAAATCTTTAGAAAACCATATCTTTTAGTCCATAACTCGGATGAAAATACTTTCTACATGAAAGTTGCTCAGAACGACGAGACGAACCCGGATACGCAGCCTGTTCGTCCACCACACACCTCTAACATACCAAACATGCAACTTTCCCCCTTCGGTTCATCTGTCCGAAAACGCGAAACACCGGGAATACTTTCCCGGATGTTTCCCCCCTTCGTCGGTATCACCTACTACCGCGATTGGGCACACCTAGCATCGTTACTTGTCATGTCATGCATCGATATGCATTTGTTTGCATTGTATTCATTGTTTCTTCCCCCTCTTCTCTCCGGTAGACTACGAGACCGACGCTGCTGCTGCCCAGTTCGACTACGGAGTTGACAACCCCTCCTTCTTGCCAGAGCAACCAGGCAAGCCCCCCCCCCCTTGATCACCAGATATCGCCTATTCTACTCTATACTGCTTGCATTAGAGTAGTGTAGCATGTTACTGCTTTCCGTTAATCCTATTCTGATGCATAGCCTGTCATTGCTGCTACAGTCATTGATACCTTACCCGCAATCCTAAATGCTTAGTATAGGATGCTAGTTTATCACCTTTGGCCCTACATTCTTGTCAGTCTGCCTTGCTATACTATAGGGCCGTGATCACTCGGGAGGTGATCACGGGTATATATTATACATACTTACATACTATACAGATGGTGACTAAAGTCGGGTCAGCTCGAAGAGTACCCGCGAGTGATTCACGGATTGGGGGCTGAAAGGACCTTTGTCCCGACGGCCCTCTGTGTGGATCTTTGTGGCGGAGCGACAGGGCAGGTTGAGACCACCTAGGAGACAGGTGGGCCTGGCCCTGTTCGGCGTTCGCGGATATTTAACACGCTTAACGAGATCTTGGTATTTGATCTGAGTTGGCTACGAGCCTATACGCACTAACCATCTACGCGGGAGTAGTTATGGGTATCCCGACGTCGTGGTATCAGCCGAAGCACTTCGTGACGTCAGCGACTGAGCGGCGGGCGCCGGGTTGGACTGCGTTAACGCAACTTCCTTTGTAATGGAGGTTGCTAGGTCTGCTCACCGGCCGCGTACGCAACGTGCAGGTGTGCTAAGGGCGATGGGCCCAGACCCCTGTGCGCTTAGGTTTAGACCGGCGTGCTGACCTCTCTGTTGTGCCTAGGTGGGGCTGCGACGTGTTGATCTTCCGAGGCCGGGCATGACCCAGGAAAGTGTGTCCGGCCAAATGGGATCAAGCGTGTTGGGTAAGTTGGTGCACCCCTGCAGGGAAGTTAATCTATTCGAATAGCCGTGATCTTCGGTAACAGGACGACTTGGAGTTGTACCTTGACCTTATGACAACTAGAACCGGATACTTAATAAAACACACCCTTCCAAGTGCCAGATACAACCGGTGGTCGCTCTCCTCAGGGATATGAGGAGGGGATCGCCGGGTAGGATTATGCTATGCGATGCTACTGGAGATGCTACTTGGAGATGCTACTTGGAGGACTTCAATCTACTCTCTTCTACATGCTGCGAGACGGAGGCTGCCAGAAGCGTAGTCTTCGATAGGACTAGCTATCCCCCTTTTATTCTGGCATTCTGCAGTTCAGTCCACCGATATGGCCTCCTTACACATATACCCATGCATATGTAGTGTAGTTCCTTGCTTGCGAGTACTTTGGATGAGTACTCACGGTTGCTTTCTCCCCCCTTTTCCCCCTTTCCTTTCTTTCTGGTTGTCGCAACCAGATGCTGGAGTCCAGGAGCCAGACGCCACCGTCGACGACGATCCTACTACACCGGAGGTGCCTACTACTACGTGCAGCCCGCTGACGACGACCAGGAGTAGTTAGGAGGATCCCAGGCAGGAGGCCTGCGCCTCTTTCGATCTGTATCCCAGTTTGTGCTAGCCTTCTTAAGGCAAACTTGTTTAACTTATGTCTGTACTCAGATATTGTTGCTTCCGCTGACTCGTCTATAATCGAGCACTTGTATTCGAGCCCTCGAGGCCCCTGGCTTGTATTATGATGCTTGTATGACTTATTTATGTTTTAGAGTTGTGTTGTGATATCTTCCCGTGAGTCCCTGATCTTGATCGTACACATTTGCGTGCATGATTAGTGTACGATTGAATCGGGGGCGTCACAAGTTGGTATCAGAGCCGACTGCCTGTAGGAATCCCCCTTCCACACTCCTTGGCCGAAGTCGAGTCTAGACATTGCAAGAACTTTTACTAACATGGCTGTGTGCCTTATGGGCCCACGTCGCCATTGGGTGGTATTAGGATCTTTTACTTCTCGACCTTTACTCTGGGGCTCTGAACTCTCTCCTACTCGGGTTAAACAAATTTACTAACTCTGACATTAGGATCCCGTTACCACGTTCACCCCAAAGTTGGATAAGCCATAGTTATTCTGAAGGATAGCATTTCAAATAGTGCCCATATTGTCATTTGACTCCATTGAAACATCTTTGTTTTCAGATGGAACCCACGAGGCAGGTCGTGCGCCACACTGCGGCCATTGGTGCCCCAGGATCACCTGCTGTGCTAGCTGAGATGATGACCTATCTGGGTTATCGCTGGCACCCTGAGTACACCGTCTACGAGGAGTACCAGGACTTTAACCAGGAGCAGTACCGTGCCATCGTCCACCTCTACTCTCGGGAGTATGAGTCCACTACCGTGCTGCACACCGCTCATGGTGTTGGAGTGACCATCGAGATGGCAGTCCACGATGCTGCTCATGCTGCTCTGACACGTCTTCGTGGAGAGTATCAGGCGTTGGACACTTCCCCTTTCAGACACATTCCTATCGCATCTGACGTTGGCGCGGAGGGATACTACACTGCCGCCTACTCCACCGTCACCCGAGAGCCCTTCCACCATCAGCGCCTGGTTCTGCATGCTGATGGGCTGGACCGAGCTAACAGAGCTCTTCGCCACGAGTTGTACACCACTCGTCAGCACCTTTACAGGGCTCTGACGCTGCTGCACCCCTTTGTTCGGTCTGGACAGCTGCCGCGTTCTGCGATCTACCCAGCCAGGACCGTGATGCCCCATGGTGTCGGATGGCCAGAGGTGGGAGGTTACTCTCCCGCACTTGGTCCTCTTCTGCCACCTGAGCGTCGGGTTCTACACCAGAGTATCCGCGGCCCCCAGGCCACTGACGTGGAGGACTATCCGTTGCCTCACTACCAGCTGTCAGGCTACAGCTACCTTCACAGTACCTCCTGGGACTGATGTAGTCTTGCTCATTAGTATTAGATGCATTCGCGAGCCTGCGTGCCGCCTATGATGACTTAGTCTATGTACTGAACTCTGTGCACTGAACTCTGTGTACTGAACTCTATGTCCGACCCCTTTTGTAAGTTATGCCGACTAGCTATGTGGTATCTGTCGTGCTCTTTTCATTATGCATGTTTCATCATGAATGATTCTTGTCTATGCAAATTTCTCAATACTGAACTACCCCTGTTATATATTAGCAGGATGGTTAGACCAGCTGGTCGTGGTCGTGGCGGCAACGCCCCACCACCGCCTGAGTACATGGCTGGTATGGTCCAACAACTCGAGATGAATCGCCAGTTCATGGAGAATGTGATGGCTCAGTTCCCTCGTCCCAATATGAACGAGCAACCAGCCCAAGTGACTCTGCAGGATTTCATGCGCCTCAACCCAACCGTGTACCGCAGCTCAACTCAGCCGCTGGATGCTGATGACTGGCTCCGTGACATCACCTATGAGATGGAGTCTGCTGAAGTAGCCCCTGCCCGCTATGTCACCTTTGCTTCCTTCTTTCTGAAGGGACCCGCAGCTCAATGGTGGGACAGCCACAGGCGTACTCTGCCAGTTGGGACAATCATCACCTGGCCAGACTTTCAAGCTGCCTTCCGTGCCCGCTTCATTCCTCAGGGGATCATGGACAGGAAGAAGCGTGAGTTCCGCAACCTCACCCAGGGCAACAAAACTGTGGAAGCTTATCAGCGGGAATTTCTGGACTTATCCCGCTATGCCGAAGAAGACATTGCAACTGATGCACGTAGACAGGAGAAGTTCCGTGACGGCCTTCAAGCTGACATCAAGCTCGCACTTCTGGTGCATGATTTTGCCGATTTCGCCACCTTGGTGAATAAGGCCATCAATGTCGAGACTGGTCTGCAGGAACACCAAAGCTCTCAAAGGCGCAACCGTGACACGGGCTCATCTTCGGGCCCGCCCTCGCAGAAGCGTAAGATATGGATCCCGAACAGCATGTACCGTCCAAATGCACCTGCCCCAAGGCAGTCTTATGCTGCACCTCGTCTGCCTACTGCTCCAACTAGGCAGCCAAGGCTTCCAGCTCCACCACCCGGAGCACCTGTTCCCACTCCCAATAATGGTCTGTGCTACAAGTGTGGTCAACCAGGTCACCTTGCCAGGAACTGCTATCAGAATCAGAAACAGAATCAACTGGCCCTTCCAGCAGCTGGCCGTGGAAACAACCTGCCCCACAACAACCATGCCAAGTCTTATGGTCGTGTTCATGCCAACCACGTTGATTTGAACGAAGCCCAAGACCAGCCTGCTACTGTGATGGGTACACTCCTCGTAAATTCAGTACCAGCATCCGTTTTATTTGATACAGGTGCATCGCATTCATTCATGTCAGAAGATTTTGCATACAAGCACGATGTTAGATGTGGGCAGATGAACACTTCAGTAGTGGTAAAAACCCCCGCGGGACAATGTCAGACCTCCATGGTTGGCATCGACGTCCCTGTGGAAATCGAAGGGTTGGAATTTCGCGCCTCGCCCATTATCCTGAAGTCGTCTAACATTGACCTCATTCTGGGAATGGATTGGTTAAAGGAGCATACTGCTTCTATCGTTTGCGCCACTAAGACCGTCCATCTGCTACACCCTTCTGATGAAATAATTAGCTACGATGCTCATCTGGTTCAGAATGTCGAGGCCAGGCTTTATGCCTTAAACGCATTGAACGCTGCACCACTCAAGGGCATTGAAAACATTCCCGTCGTGCGTGAATTCCTAGACGTCTTTCCTGAAGAACTCCCAGGGATTCCCCCTGCTAGAGCTGTCGAATTCGTCATCGACTTGAAACCAGGCACCACTCCTATAGCCAAGCGACCCTACAAGATGCCGCCGCATGAACTCCTTGAGCTTAAGGAGGAAATCGATAAGTCTCTTCGCAGTGGTTTCATTCGCCCAAGTTGCTCTCCTTGGGGAGCACCTTCTCTCTTTGTCAAGAAGAAAGATGGGACAAACCGATTAGTCCAAGACTACCGTCCTATAAACCAAGCTACCATTCAGAATAAGTATCCTCTTCCTCGGATCAATGATCTGTATGATCAACTGGCTGGTTCATCAGTGTTCTCTAAACTCGACTTGAGGTTGGGTTACCACCAGATCCGTGTTCGTGAGGAGGATATCCCCAAGACCGCCTTTGTGACTCGATATGGTTCATACGAGTACACCGTCATGTCTTTCGGCTTAACCAATGCTCCAGCCACCTTCTCTCGCCTGATGAACTATATATTCATGGATTACCTCGACAAGTTCGTCGTGGTTTATCTGGATGATATCCTGATATTTTCCAAGAATGAAGAAGAACATGCTGAACATCTTCGTCTTGTGCTGGAAAAGCTACGAGAGCATCAGCTATATGCCAAGTTCTCCAAGTGTGAATTCTGGCTTCCCGAAGTAACCTATCTCGGGCATGTCATCTCTAAGGATGGTATTGCCGTCAACCCTGAACGAGTTCAGGCTATTCTCGATTGGACTCCTCCGAAGAATGTCAAGCAAGTCAGAAGTTTTCTCGGTCTCGCCAGCTATTGCCGTCGATTCGTCGAGAACTTCTCCAAGATTGCCAGGCCTCTGACTAACCTGTTGCATAAGGGCGTCAAGTTCCAATGGACAGATAAATGTCAGGAAAGTTTCCAGGCACTCAAAGACAAGTTGACTTCTGCCCCAGTACTAGCTCCTCCTGATACTAAGAAGGACTTCGTCATTTACTGCGACGCTTCCCGTCAAGGATTAGGCTGTGTCCTAATGCAAGAGCGCAAAGTGGTTGCTTATGCCTCTCGGCAATTGCGCCCTCACGAAGAGAACTACCCAGTTCACGACCTCGAACTTGCTGCTGTCATTCATGCGCTAAAACAGTGGCGACATTACCTACTCGGTAATCGTTGCGAGATCTTCACTGACCACCAAAGTCTGAAGTATCTGTTTACTCAGCTAGACCTGAACCTCCGTCAGTAGAGATGGATGGAGACTATTGCAGACTTTGATTTGGGTATTTCCTATACCCCAGGAAAGGCTAGTGTAATGGCTGATGCTTTAAGCCGCAAGTCTTACTGCAACCACCTCCAGATTCACAAAGTTCAGCCCTCACTTGTTGAAGAATTCAGAAAGCTGAACCTCCATATTGTTCCTCCGGGTGCACTCGCTCCCCCTCCTGAGGAGTCTCGCAAGATGAATCTCCATGTTGTTTCCAAGGGTTCCCTCTATACCCTGGCTGTCGAACCTAATCTCGTGAGCTCCATCAAGACATTACAGGGATATGACTCTGAAGTCCACAAGATTAAGCGCGACCTCAAAGAAGGAAAACCATCATTCTTCACTATTGCTGATGATGGCGCCTTGTACTTCAAAGGCCGCCTAGTGGTGCCGTGTAAGAAGGAAAACCTAAATATGACTCAGGAGGTTATGAAAGAAGCTCATGATACGCCTCTATGTATCCATCCTGGTAGTACAAAGATGTACCAAGACATCCGCCAGAGATTCTGGTGGTCTAACATGAAGCAAGACATTGCTCGTTATGTTGCTGAATGTGACATTTGCCGTCGTATCAAAGCAGAACATCAAAGGCATGCTGGAACTCTGCAACCTATATCTATTCCTGAATGGAAATGGGACCATGTCGAGATGGACTTCGTTACTGGATTTCCCAAATCGCAAAAAGGTAATGATGCTATTCTTGTCGTCATTGACCGACTTTCTAAGGTTGCACATTTTCTGGCGGTCAAAGAAACGATCACTGCTAGTCAGCTTGCAACTCTCTACATGTCCAGAATTGTTTCGCTTCACGGTATTCCACTGGTTATCAGTTCAGACCGTGGCAGTTTATTCACTTCAAGATTCTGGGCAAGTTTCCAAGAAGCTATGGGAACTCATCTGTCATTCAGTACTGCGTTTCATCCGCAGTCGCAAGGGCAAGTTGAACGTGTAAACCAAATTCTCGAAGACATGCTTCGAGCTTGTGTTATTTCCTTCGGCAAGAAATGGGAGGAATCTCTCCCGTATGCTGAGTTCTCTTATAATAATAGCTATCAAGCTAGTCTGAAGATGGCCCCCTTCGAAGTGTTATATGGACGAAAGTGCCGAACCCCTCTGAACTGGTCAGAAACTGGGGAACGTCCACTCTTCGGTCCGGATATTATCCAACATGCCGAAGAACAAGTCCGCATTATTCGCGAGCATCTCAAGACTGCTCAGTCACGTCAGAAGAGTCAGTATGACCGTCATCATAAAGACATGGTCTATCAACCTGGCGAAAAGGCCTATCTTTGAGTTAACCAATGAAGAGTGCTCACCGCTTCGGGATCAAGGGCAAGCTAGCTCCTCGCTATATTGGCCCATTCACTATTCTGGAAAGGCGTGGAAAAGTGGCATATCAACTGGAGCTTCCGTCGAACCTTTCTCAGGTTCACGATGTGTTCCACGTGTCGCAGCTCCGTCGCTGCTTCAAGGACCCAATCCGAGCAGTGGATCATGAAGTGCTCGAATTGCAACAGGACCTCTCCTATAAAGAGCATCCGGTCCGCATTCTCGACCAAGCTGAACGCCGCACACGCCAGAAGGCGATCAAGTTCCTCAAAGTTCAGTGGTCGCACCATTCTGAAGATGAAGCCACTTGGGAACAAGAGGATCGCCTGCGTGATGAATACCCCGCACTGTTTCCTTCTACCTCCTAAATCTCGGGACGAGATTTCTTGTAGTGGAGGAGATTTGTAACGCCCGGATAATTAGGCTACAGTAAAACTCTCTTGATGATGCCATGTCATCTATGTTACTGTTGCTAATCAAGTGGTAATTCAAAAACCTGCTTCAAAATTCAAATTCAAATTAATGTCAATAATAAAGTTTTCAAAAATTGAAACAAAAATGTTGGACAATGCCAAATATGGCATAGGCAATTTATGCTGTAGATGACAGAAATTTATAAATTGCTTAAATGCCCCAAATTAAATAAAACAGAACAAAAAAAGGAAAGAAAGGGAAAAAGAAGAAACCCCCCTTCCCCCTGGGCCGAGAGGCCCAGCTAGCCACCGCCCCTGCCACCTGGCCCACCCGGCCGAACCGGCCCGCCTCCCCCTGCGCCTCCTTCCCAGTTCCCCCGACCCGGGTCGGAACAGGGGTGCATCCCCGCACACCCTCTCGCGGCGACGACGGGGGATAAGATCGCCAGCACCCCCCCCCCCCGCCTCCTCGATCCCGCCTCCCACTCGCCCCCCACGCTCGCCCTCGGCCCCCCGCGCCTCTCCCTCTCCCCCTCTAGATCCATCTCCCCCCTCATTCCCCACGCAACCGAGCGCCGCCATGGCCTCGCCGCCGTGAATCGCGCAGCCACAGTCCCGCCTCGCCGCGCCTGCGTGTCCGTCGACGCCTCCATCGTCTTCCTCGTCCACCGGAGGCCTCAGCTGGAGCGGGGAGCCCCGAATCGCCGGATCCCCTTCGTCCACATCTCCGGCTGCCGCGTTCTTCACCAACTCCGGCGACACCCCTCTGCTGCTACTAAGCCACCAAGGGCCACCGTGCGTGCCGCTAGGTGAGCTGCCTCCCCCCTCTGCCCTCTAGCTCCCCTAGCTCATGCTCTAACTAGCCCGTCGCCGTGCCGAGACTCTGGTCGCCGCGGTGTACCTCGCCGCCGTGGCCACCGCCGCCGTCACGCTCGCCGAGCCCACGCTGTCTCCTGGGTTCCTAGGAGCCCAACGCGCCAGCGCACGCTCTCTCCCGTGCCTCCTAACCCTCCCCGTTGGGCGCCCGAACGCGCGCCGCCTGCGCTCGTCGCCGGGTGCCTCCGGTGACCAAATGGTCACGGGCCAGCGCCCGTTGTGTTCGCCGCCTCGCGTATAACTCGCCTGGCCTCCCCTTTCTTTCGCAAACACGGTGCCACGCCGTTTCCTCCCGCGCCCGACTCGGCCGTCCGCCGAGCTCGCCGCGCTCGATTCCGGTCATCCCTGCGCCACGATCACCACCGCTGGACGCGGCGCAGCCGTAGCTCTCGAACGCGCCCGAAAACTCGATGAACGGTGCCCTGTAGGTGGTTTCCGCCACCTCCCGAGCCGCGCCGCCGCGTTTTGCCTCGCCGGCGTCGTTCCGGCGCCGTCCGCCGACGTGGCTAGGCGGCCCCCACCCCTGGGTCACTGCCAGTGGGCCATGGGGGCCCCGTTGACTGGATTGACCCAGTCAACGTGCTGACGGGGCAGCCCAGTGGCACTGACATGCGGGGCCCATGCCATAAACAAATAAAATAAATAGATAATTGGCTAATTAATTAAAACCTAATCTCTCACTGACTACCGGGCCCCACCCACTAATTAGCCTATTTAGTTAGTTTTAAAAACTCTGTTAGTACCCTGTCAATGACATGTGGGTCCCACTAGACCCATCCGTCTGGCTTGACTGGTCAACCGACCAGTTGACATGCTGACATCACTCTGATGTCATGCTGACGTCATCATTTACTATTCTGGATAATGCTGGATTTAAATAATTAATTAAATTCCTGAAAATGAGTTAAATCTTTAGAAAATCATATCTTTTAATCCGTAACTCGGATGAAAATACTTTCTACATGAAAGTTGCTCAGAACGACGAGACGAACCCGGATACGCAACCCGTTCGTCCACCACACACCTCTAACATACCAAACACGCAACTTTCCCCCTCCGGTTCATCTGTCCGAAAACGTGAAACACCGGGAATACTTTCCCGGATGTTTCCCCCCTTCGTCGGTATCACCTACTACCGCAATTGGGCACACCTAGCATCGTTACTTGTCATGTCATGCATCGATATGCATTTGTTTGCATTGTATTCATTGTTTCTTCCCCCTCTTCTCTCCGGTAGACTACGAGACCGACGCTGCTGCTGCCCAGTTCGACTACGGAGTTGACGACCCCTCCTTCTTGCTAGAGAAACCAGGCAAGCCCCCCCCCCTTGATCACCAGATATCGCCTATTCTACTCTATACTGCTTGCATTAGAGTAGTGTAGCATGTTACTGCTTTCCGTTAATCCTATTCTGATGCATAGCTTGTCATTGCTGCTACAGTCATTGATACCTTACCCGCAATCCTAAATGCTTAGTATAGGATGCTAGTTTATCACCTTTGGCCCTACATTCTTGTCAGTCTGCCTTGCTATACTACAGGGCCGTGATCACTCGGGAGGTGATCACGGGTATATATTATACATACTTACATACTATACAGATGGTGACTAAAGTCGGGTCAGCTCGAAGAGTACCCGCGAGTGATTCACGGATTGGGGGCTGAAAGGACCTTTGTCCCGACGGCCCTCTGTGTGGATCTTTGTGGCAGAGCAACAGGGCAGGTTGAGACCACCTAGGAGACAGGTGGGCCTGGCCCTGTTCGGCGTTCGCGGATATTTAACACGCTTAACGAGATCTTGGTATTTGATCTGAGTTGGCTACGAGCCTATACGCACTAACCATCTACGCGAGAGTAGTTATGGGTATCCCGACGTCGTGGTATCAGCCGAAGTACTTCGTGACGTCAGTGACTGAGCGGCGCGCGCCGGGTTGGACTGCGTTAACGCAACTTCCTTTGTAATGGAGGTTGCTAGGTCTGCTCACCGGCCGCGTATGCAACGTGCAGGTGTGCTAAGGGCGATGGGCCCAGACCCCTGTGCGCTTAGGTTTAGACAGGCGTAATGATCTCTCCGTTGAGCCTAGGTGGGGCTGCGACGTGTTGATCTTCCGCGGCCGGGCATGACCCAGGAAAGTGTGTCCGGCCAAATGGGATCAAGCGTGTTGGGTAAGTTGGTGCACCCCTGTAGGGAAGTTAATCTATTCGAATAGCCGTGATCTTCGGTAACAGGACGACTTGGAGTTGTACCTTGACCTTATGACAACTAGAACCGGATACTTAATAAAACACACCCTTCCAAGTGCCAGATACAACCGGTGGTCGCTCTCCCTCAGGGATATGAGGAGGGGATCGCCGGGTAGGATTATGCTATGCGATGCTACTGGAGATGCTACTTGGAGATGCTACTTGGAGATGCTACTTGGAGGACTTCAATCTACTCTCTTCTACGTGCTGTGAGACGGAGGCTGCCAGAAGCGTAGTCTTCGATAGGACTAGCTATCCCCCTTTTTATTCTGGCATTCTGCAGTTCAGTCCACCGATATGGCCTCCTTACACATATACCCATGCATATGTAGTGTAGTTCCTTGCTTGCGAGTACTTTGGATGAGTACTCACGGTTGCTTTCTCCCCCCCCCCCTTTTTCCCCCTTTTCTTTCTTTTTGGTTGTCGCAACCAGATGCTGGAGTCCAGGAGCCAGACGCCACCGTCGACGACGACCCCTACTACACCGGAGGTGCCTACTACTACGTGCAGCCCGCTGACGACGACAAGGAGTAGTTAGGAGGATCCTAGGCTGGAGGCCTGCGCCTCTTTCGATCTGTATCCCAGTTTGTGCTAGCCTTCTTAAGGCAAACTTGTTTAACTTATGTCTGTACTCAGATATTGTTGCTTCCGCTGACTCGTCTATGATCGAGCACTTGTATTCTAGCCCTCGAGGCCCCTGGCTTGTATTATGATGCTTGTATAACTTATTTTTTATTTGTAGAGTTGTGTTGTGATATCTTCCCGTGAATCCTTGATCTTGATCGTACACATTTGCGTGCATGATTAGTGTACGATTGAATCGGGGGCGTCACAGAGTCTTTCCCTTCTTGGACCCTTCGGCCCCCCTCGTTGGGCAAGCCTTCCTTTTCTTCCATCCCCCCGCTGGGGGAGAGGCCTTCTTCTTCTCCTCCTCGCCTTGGTGGGAGGAGTCTGCCTCGGAGTCATCGTCCGATGACACCTGAAAACGGGAACTCTTCCGAGTGCCCGTGGCCTTCTTCTTGGCCTTCTTCTCCGGCACCACATGGGGTGCCAGAGCCAGCAGCCCCGTTAAGCGGGCGTCCGCTGGGTCCTCTGGCAATGGGGCTGGACAGATAGTCTGTTCAGCCTTCTTCAGCCAGTCCTGTCAAAGGAGAGGGAGTTTAGATCCTGCATAGAGTCAAACTATGGAAAACAAGTGTCCCGTAAAGGGCAAAATCGCTTACCTCGCTAGCCGGACGCTGCGAGCTGAATCCGCGATCTTCGGTAGCGGATGCAGGGGCCTCGGCACCTTTAAACAGCACCCTCCAGACATCTTCGTACGTAGTGTCGAAGAGCCCGCTCAAAGTCTGGTGCTGCACCGAATCGAACTCCCACATACTGAAGCCCCGTCGTTGGCACGGGAGAATCCGGCAGATAAGCATGACCTGGACTATGTTGACAAGCTTGAGCTTCTTGTTCACTAGCTTTTTGATGCAGGCTTGGAGTCCGGTCAGCTCCTCCGAATCACCCCATGTCCGGCCGCTCTCTTTCCAGGAGGTGAGCTGTATGGGGATGCCAGATCTGAATTCGGGGGCCGCTGCCCATTCAGGGTCACGCGGCTCGGTGATATAGAACCACCCCGATTGCCACCCCTTAATGGTTTCCACGAAAGTTCCCTCAAGCCAAGTAACGTTGGGCATCTTGCCCACCATGGCACCTCCGCACTCCGCTTGGCTGCCCTTTACCACCTTCGGCTTGATACTGAAGGTCTTGAGCCACAAGCCGAAGTGGGGCTGGATGCAGAGGAAAGCCTCCCACACGACGATAAATGCCGAGATATGGAGGATAAAATTCGGGGCTAGATCATGGAAATCCAGGCCGTAGTAGAACATGAGCCCCCGGGCAAAGGGATGGAGTGGGAAGCCCAGTCCGCAGAGGAAATGGGGAAGAAATACTACCCTCTCGTGGGGTCTGGGGGTGGGGATGAACTCTCCCTTGTCGGGGAGCCGGTGCGCGATGTCACTGGACAGATATCCGGTGCTGCGTAGCTTCTGGATGTGCCCCTCCATAACGGAGGAGGCCATCCACTTACCTCCCGCTCCGGACATAGTTGGAGAAGGTTGAGGTGAGATGTGCGGACTTGGGCGCTGGAGCTCGAGTTTGCGAAGATGGATAAGCCAAGGAGGAAGAAGGTGTGGGTAAAAGGGTTGGATCTTTATCCCCTTATATGGGCGGACGAAAACATGCGTCCCCACCGGCCTGATAAAACTCGCTTATCTCCCAAGCGCCGCAATCAATGGCGCGGTTGGGTTACCCATGTCCGTATTGATGGGAATCCCGGAATAAGGGGAACACGATCTCTGCTTCGACAAGACGTGCCAAGGAAACTGCTTCGCTAAACATGCTGAGGTGGTACAATAAAAATGATTCGAGTAAAGGCTTGGTAGTGGTGTAATGTCACGCCACGAAATACGTCAGCAGATTGAACTTATGTAAATATTATTCTCTCTACGGTGGTATGTGGAATTTATTTTGTAGAGCCGGACACTATCCTGGTGTTCATAATCTTCTATAAATTATTCGGAGAAGGAACCCGCCTTGCAATGCCGAAGACAACATGCGCGCCGAACTCGTCGTCATTGAAGCCTGTTAGGGGCTACTGAGGGAGTCCTGGACTAGGGGGTGTCCGGATAGCCGAACTATCATCATCGGTCGGACTCCAAGACTATGAAGATACAAGATTGAAGACTTCGTCCCGTGTCCGGATGGGACTTTCCTTGGCGTGGAAGGCAAGCTTGGCGATACGGATATGTAGATCTCCTACCATTGTAACCGACTCTGTGTAACCCTAGCCCTCTCTGGTGTCTATATAAACCGGATGGCTTTAGTCCGTAGGACGAACAACAATCATACCATAGGCTAGCTTCTAGGGTTTAGCCTCCTTGATCTCGTGGTAGATCTACTCTTGTAATAACCACATCATCAATATCAATCGAGCAGGACGTAGGGTTTTACCTCCATCAAGAGGGCCCGAACCTGGGTAAAACATCGTGTCCCTTATCTCCTGTTACCATCTGCCTAGACACACAGTTCGGGACCCCCTACCCGAGATCCGCCGGTTTTGACACCGACAATAACCATCTCACACTAAACAAGATCCAGATATAATGTTCATGCTCAACGCTAGCACCAAATGACAATTATTCAGGTCTAAAACTAATCCCGAAGGTAGATGTAGAGGTAGTGTGCCGATGACGATCACATTGACCTTGGAACCATTCGCGACGCGCGTCATCACCTCACCCTTAGCCAATCTTCGTTTAATCCATAGTCCCTGCTTCGATTTACAAATACGAGCAACCAAACCGATATCAAATACCCAGGCACTACTACGAGAATTAGTAAGGTACACTGCTACCTCTTGAGCACTGTGTTGGATTTCCCCGAAGAGGAGAGAATGATGTAGTAAAGTAGCGTAAGTATTTCCCTCAGTTTTTGAGAACCAAGGTATCAATCCAATAGGAGATCACGAACGAGTCCCTCGTACCTACACAAAATGATAGCTACTCGCAACCAACGCGATTAGGGGTTGTCAATCCCTTCACGGTCACTTACGAGGGTGAGATCTGATAGAGATGATAAATAATATTTTTGGTATTTTTGATATAAAGATGCAAAGTAAAAAAGTAAAAGGCAAAGTAAAAACAAAGCAAGTAATAAAGTAATGGAGATTGATATAATGAGAATAGACCCGGGGGCCATAGGTTTCACTAGTGGCTTCTCTCAAGAGCATAAGTATTCTACGGTGGGTGAACAAATTACTGTTGAGCAATTGATAGAAAAGCGAATAATTATGAGATTATCTATGTATGATCATGTATATAGGCATCACGTCCAAAACAAGTAGATCGAAATGATTCTGCATCTACTACTATTACTCCACTCATCGACCGCTATCCGGCATGCATCTAGAGTATTAAGTTAAAAACAGAGTAATGCCTTAAGCAAGATGACATGATGTAGAGGGATAAATTAATGCAATATGATAAAACCCCCATCTTGTTATCCTCGATGGCAACAATACAATACGTGCCTTGCAACCCTTTCTGTCACTGGGTAAGGACACCGCAAGATTGAACCCAAAGCTAAACACTTCTCCCATTGCAAGAACTACCAATCTAGTTGGCCAAACCAAACGGATAATTTGAAGAGACTTGCAAAGATAACTCAATCATACATAAAATAATTCAGAGAAGAATCAAATATTATTCATAGATAAGCTGGATCATAAACCCACAATTCATCGGTCTCAACAAACACACCTCAAAAAGGAAGATTACATCGAATAGATCTCCACAAGAGAGGGGGAGAACATTGTATTGAGATCCAAAAAGAGAGAAGAAGCCATCTAGCTACTAGCTATGGACCAGAAGGTCTGAAGTAAACTACCCACACTTCATCGGAGAGGCTATGGTGTTGATGTAGAAGCCCTCCGTGGTAGATGCCCTCTCCGGCGGAGCTCCGGAACAGGACCCAAGATGGGATCTCGCGGATACAGAAAGTTGCGGCGGTGGAATTAGGTTTTTGGCTCCGTATCTGATCTGAAGGGGGTATGTAGGTATATATAGGAGGAAGGAGTACTTCGGTGATGCAACAGGGGGCCCACGAGGCAGGGGGCGCGCCCAGGGGGCGCCCTTGAAAGCACAAGTGCTCCCTAGGTGGTTTTGGTAATTAATGTCAACATATCTCTTGTTGGACTAACACTTTTATCTAGTATTTTTTAGACAAGTTCAACAGTGGAGTGGCATGGACTAAAGGATGTGGGAACTCCTTCAAGATGCTAAGGACAAAGGATTGGCTCAAGCTTCAAGCTCAAGACTCTTCATATTACATTTTAGTGATCCAAGATCACATTGAGTCTATAGGAAAAGCCAATACTATCAAGGAGGGATGAGGTGTTGCTTAATGAGCCTCTTGCTTCATGTGCTTAGTGATATGCTCCAAAACCCTCAGCTACTTTCTCACATCCACAAATGACCTAAACCCAAAGCCAAAATCGGCCATACCGATTCCTTCTATCCGGCGCCACCGAGTTTGGATGTCTTAGCCACTACCACAAACCCTAGGCAAATCGGCCTTATCGATAGGGATCTCGGTCTCACCGAGATGGGATTGCAATCTCTCTGTGTATGTCCATTATCAAATCGGTCTCACCGAGTTTGAGCAATCGGTACTACCGAGATTACAATGCAAACTCTCTGGTTAACTTATTACCAAAATCGGTCCCACCGAGTTTGCTTGACCAACTCTCTGGTTAGCTAATTACCAAAATCGGTCCCACCGAGTTTGTGTAATCGGTCTCACCGAGATTATGTTATGCCCTAACCCTAACCGAATCGGTCCTACCGAGTTGCATCTCGGTCCCACCGAAAATCCTAACGGTCACTAGGTTTACTAAATCGGTCCGACCGAGTCTGTTGAGTCGGTCCCACCGAGTTTGGTAAATTGTGTGTAACGGTTAGATTTTGTGTGGAGGCTATATATACCCCTCCACCTCCTCTTCATTCGTGGAGAGAGCCATCAGACTAAACCTACACTTCCAACTTACCAGTTCTGAGAGAGAACCACCTACTCATGTGTTGAGACCAAGATATTCCATTCCTACCATATGAATCTTGATCTCTAGCCTTCCCCAAGTTGCTTTCCACTCAAATCTTCTTTCCACCAGATCCAAATCCTATGAGAGAGAGTTGAGTGTTGGGGAGACTATCATTTGAAGCACAAGAGCAAGGAGTTCATCATCAATGCACCATTTGTTACTTCTTGGAGAGTGGTGTCTCCTAGATTGGCTAGGTGTCACTTGGGAGCCTCCGACAAGATTGTGGAGTTGAACCAAGGAGTTTGTAAGGGCAAGGAGATCGCCTACTTCGTGAAGATCTACCGCTAGTGAGGCAAGTCCTTCGTGGGCGACGGCCATGGTGGGATAGACAAGGTTGCTTCTTCGTGGACCCTTCTTGGGTGGAGCCCTCCGTGGACTCGCGCAACAGTTACCCTTCGTGGGTTGAAGTCTCCATCAACGTGGATGTACGATAGCACCACCTATCAGAACCACACCAAAAACATCCGTGTCTCCAATTGCGTTTGAATCCTCCAAAACCCTTCCCTTTACATTCTTGCAAGTTGCATGCTTTGCTTTCTGCTGCTCATATACTCTTTGCATGCTTGCTTGCTATGTGTTGTGAATGTTAAACTTGTGCCTAAACTCCATTCAACTTAAAAAGGGCTAAAAACTACAACTTTGGTACTTAGTGTCTAATCACCCCCCCCCCCCTCTAGACACCTCTTCTCAAGGTCCTACAAGTGGTATCAGAGCATTGGTCTCCATTGCCTTGGTTTAATCACCATTGGAGGAAGATGGATGAGTCTACTTTGGGAAGTCTTAGACATAGAGTGCCTATTCTTGATGGAGAGTATTTTCATGAGTGAAAAAATGAGATGCTTGTAATTTTCAATCAATATCATTTGAACAAGTACATTGCTATTCCTTGTGCACCTTGTGTTGATCCTATGCATTCTACCATTGATGAGTCTATTGACATGATTAGGAATGTTAGAACTATTAATCTTATCACTAGAGGCTTGCCTAGAAACTTGATTATAAAACTGCCTACTCTCGAGTGTGCCTACACTATATGGAAATTTCTTGAGGAATGATTTCCTGATTATTCTTTGAAAAATCTTGATGAAATTCTTCATAAGTCTATTGCCTTGAGTAAGATGAATTCTAGTGATCCTATGTTTGGTGATCGTCTATTTGAGCTCACAAACCTCATGCATGCCAAAGGAAATGTTGGTATTATTAGTGATATTATTTCCGAAGCTATAAAAATTCATAGACAAGATCATTGTCAAACTCACTCTAACGAATCACCCTCTCTAGGATTTGATCCACCACATGACGATGTTGAACATGGATACTATGACAAGGATGATGAAAGTGACTTTGATCTTGATGATGCAATGAGACACTTTGGTCTTATGGCAAATCTTCGGGGATATATGTCAGGAGGAAAGGAATGGGTTCTTGATAGTGGATGTACCGATCACATGACCGGAGATAAAGACATGTTTCGTGAGCTTGCTGATGATGATAGTCCTCGAAAGTATGTCACTTTCGGTGACAACTCAAAGGGTAAGGTGGCCATCTCACATGACAGCTCCATACAAAATGTCATGCTCGTTGAATCTCTTGGATACAACTTACTTTCAGTACCTAAACTTGCTGACTTTGGTTTCAATGTCTTATTTACTGAAGTTGATTGCCAAGTGTTTCGTCGAGACAATCATAAAATCGTCTTTACCGCTATACGTAGAGGTGATCTTTACATTGTTGATTTCACTAAAAAGGCCCAACCTAAAACTTGCTTCATTGCTAAATCCTCAAAAGGTTGGTTATGGCATAGACGACTAGGTCACGTTGGCATGAGAAACCTTGACAAGCTTATTAAAGGAAATCATATCCTTGGAGTTAATGATGTCATATTTGATAAGGATAGACTTTGCAATGCTTGTCAAGCAGGTAAACAGGTTGGAGGAAGGCATCCCGTGAAGAACATCATGACCACAAGGAGGCCACTCGAGCTACTTCACATGGATCTCTTTGGTCCCAACTCTTACAAGAGTCTCGGTGGAAATTCTTTTGGTCTAGTTATAGTTGATGATTTTTCAAGATTTACGTGGGTGTTCTTTCTCGATGATAAATCGCAGGTCCAAAAGATCTTCAAAAACTTTGCTAGGAAGGCCCAAAATCAATTTCAAGTGAAGATCAAGAAGGTTCGCAGCGACAATGGAACGGAGTTCAAGAACGCAAATGTGGACACCTTTCTTGATGAAGAAGGGATTTCACACGAGTTCTCGGCTACGTACACACCTCAACAAAATGGAGTTGTTGAGAGGAAGAACCGGACGCTCATCGAAATGGCGAGAACGATGCTTGATGAGTACAAGACGCCGAAGCACTTTTGGGCAGAAGCGGTTGAGACAGCTTGTCATGCAACAAATTGCTTGTATCTTCACAAGCTACTCGGCAAGACGGCATACGAGCTCCTCACCGGTAACAAACCCCAAGTTGGATACTTTCGAGTATTCGGCTCAAAGTGCTACATTCTTGATAAGCATCGTTGTTCTAAGTTTGCTCCTAAGTCTCATGAAGGTTTCCTACTAGGTTATGGCTCAAACTCTCACACATACCGTGTCTACAACAATTTCACCCGAAAGGTTGAAGAGACGGTAGATGTGAAGTTTGATGAATCTAACGGCTCGCAAGTAGAGAAATTGCCAATTGATGTAGGAGACAAAGATCCTTCGGAAGCAATCCAAGACTTGTCTATTGGCAAGGTCCGTCCAACGGAGGTGAAGGAGGGTACCTTGTCCGTCCAAGTGGAAGCTTCTACTTCACGACAAGGTGAATCAAGAGTTGACACGGAAGCATCCACAAGTGGGACACACCAAGATGAAGAAAACGAGGAAGTGCATCAAGATGAACGTCAACGACCTCCTTCTCCACCACGACAAGAGAACGACAACGCCAACAATGAAGAAGATCAAGAATAAGAAGAATATGAAGAAGAAGTTCAACCAAGAACCAAGCAAAAGCTTTCACGAGTTCGAGCAAGAATTGCTAAAGACCATCCCGCCGAGCAAATCTACAATGATATTCAAACCGGGAGAATCACTCGCTCTAAAACTCGTTTAGCTAACTTTTGTGAAAACTATTCTTTCATCTCTAGCATTGAACTTATGAAGGTTGAAGAAGCATTGGAAGATCCGGATTGGATAAACGATATGCATGAAGAGCTACACAACTTTGAGAGAAACCAAGTTTGGACATTGGTTGAGAACCCCGACAACAACCACAACATCATCGGTACCAAATGGGTGTTTCGCAACAAGCAAGATGAAGATGGACAAGTTGTTCGCAACAAAGCACGTCTCGTCGCCCAAGGCTACACACAAGTCGAAGGTATGGACTATGGTGAGACTTATGCTCCTGTTGCTAGACTTGAGTCCATTCGCATCTTACTTGCCTATGCTAATCACCATGATATCACATTGTACCAAATGGACATTAAAAGTGCTTTTCTAAATGGTGAAATAGAGGAGGAAGTTTATGTTAAACAACCTCCCGGCTTTGTCAATCCTAAGAAACCAAATCATGTTTACAAACTTCACAAAGCTCTTTATGGTCTTAAACAAGCTCCTAGAGCTTGGTAAAATGCTTAACTCAAGTTTCTTACTTGGAAAGGGATTTGAAATTGGGAAAATTGATTCTACTCTTTTCACTAAAAGGGTTAATGGAGAACTATTTGTGTGCCAAATTTATGTTGATGATATCATATTTGGATCAACTAACCCTCATTTTAGTGAGAAGTTTGGAAAGCTAATGTCGGAGAAGTTTGAGATGTCAATGATGAGTGAACTCAAATTCTTTCTTGGGTTGCAAATCAAGCAAACTAAGGAAGGTACTTTTGTCTCTCAAACGAAGTACACTAAGGACTTATTCAAGAAGTTCAATATGCAAGAATGCAAAGGTATGTCTACACCCATGCCTACTAGTGGACATCTTGATTTGACCAAAGATGGTGAACCGGTTGATCAAAAGGTTTATCGCTCTATGATTGGTTCATTGTTATACCTATGTGCTTCACGTCCCGATATTATGCTAAGTGTGTGCATGTGTGCAAGATATCAAGCTGCTCCTAAAGAATGTCATCTTAAGGCTGTGAAAAGGATAGTGAGATACTTAATACATACACCAAATTTTGGCATTTGGTATCCTAAGAGGGCCTCTTTCGATCTTGTTGGCTACTCTGACTCAGACTATGCCGGAGACAAGGTTGATAGAAAGTCCACTTCGGGTACTTGTCAATTTTGGTAGATCTCTTGTGTCTTGGTCCTCCAAGAAACAAAACTCGGTATCCTTATCTACCGCCGAAGCGGAGTACATTGCCGCTGGTTCATGTTGTGCTCAATTACTTTGGATGACCCAAACTCTTAAAGATTATGGGATATATGTGAAACATGTTCCATTGCTTTGTGACAATGAAAGTGCTATCAAAATTGGACATAATCCTGTGCAACATTCTCGAACTAAGCATATTGAAGTTCGTCATCATTTCATTCGAGATCATGTTGCTAAGGGTGACATTGATCTTAAGCATGTTCGCACCGAAAAGCAATTAGCGGATATATTCACTAAACCTCTTGATGAGAAAGTGTTTTGCAGGTTGAGAGGAGAATTGAACATCATTGATGCTTCAAACTTGGAGTAGAAACTCCATTGGATACATGCAAGACATGAGCTTATGACTAATCCTTGATATTTCTCTTATGATGAAAATCTTATGTCTTGGATATATTTGCATCTTGCATGTTATCTAACCCATGTAGGTACTTGGTTGAATCAAATTCCATGAGATTGTAACCTACTCACATCTTGAGCAATCTCTACATCACCAAGTCTCTATACAAAGGTGGTTGAAGACAAGGAAGCACGAAACCATTCAAACATATCCTTTGACAAATTCTATGTTGAGCTTCATGATTGTCATTTTTGGATACACAAGTGCTCTTCCTTGCAAGAACTAACCCATGTAGGTAGATGGACTCAAATTCCAAGTGGTGCTCCCAACTCTTGATGAGCTACATCAACCTTGAGCAACCCACACAAGTTCAACTACATGATCAACACCACCAACCAAGGTATGTTATTCCATCTTAGAGAAGCTTTACTCCGAGACATGAGCTAAAGCAACTCGACAAGATGTGAATACATCAAGATGCTTAAACGAAAAATGGTAACCCCATTTTGAGCTTAAACAATGAGTATGACCTATGATCAAGTGATCTCACTTGACTCCTAAGTCAATATACTCTAACATAGGTGACTTTGTCGCCGACCATCTCTAGATGAAGTTCTCTTGTGTTCGTCTCTGTGTTTTTGCATTTGTCTCATGCATATTTGTTTCCCCTTTCAAAAAAAACTTCATCTAGATTTCTTTTTTTTGTTTGTTTGCTCTACATTTTATGCATCAATTCATTGCATATCATTCAGTTAATTCCTTGCAAATCTTTGTGACATCTTTCTAGTCTAGTGAGCTGAGGTGACAAGTGTTTTCTCTGCGATGAACTCGGTTACACCGATTTGTTATTTTCGGTCCAACCGAAAACTCCCGGTACCACCGAAGCATACCACTCGGTGCCACCGATTTCACAACAGGAAAAACAGTTTGCCACTTATTCTGAGTTTCTTCTGATCCAGCTCCACTCAATGAATCTTGTCCTCTAACAAGCATCACATTTTTATCAAGAGCTTTATGTTGTGACTCAAGGATCAAACCCATTCACGACAAATTCCAGAGGGAGAGAGAGAGAGAGATCACATCTTTATCAAGCCCTTCTTGGAAATTGATGTCAAAGGGGGGAGAGAGATCACATCAAAGCTTATCATTTTAGAGAGAGTATCACCTTCTCAGGGGGAGAGAGATCCTTCAGGGAGAGAGAGAGAGAGATATCTAGGGGGAGAGAATACTAGTAGAAAGTATTTCTCAAGGATCCCAGATGCCTGGTGTTCAAGAGGAGAGATGCCACAAGTCTTCTTGAGGGGAAAGACATGCTCATATGTGCTTACTTGCATTAGTTTGCATTAGCTCTGTTCATTTATATCTTTCAGCTCTGATTTTCTGTTCCCTATCTTCTCTCAGTATCCCATGCTAGATTCAGGGGGAGCAAGACATCTAAGGGAAAGAAATCGTCAAATTCATTGCATATCTTTACTCTTGGGGACATGTCTAATCAAATGTGGTACTTAGTACTCACTCTCTACATGTCATCCCAGTCTTGGTATTCTTGTGGTTTCTTCTGTTTGCTCTGGCTAGTAGATGTATCTGTGTTATCTAACCTTGTTTACACAGGTTCATTCCATCCTAAGCCTACTCAAGACTACAAGGTAAGTATATGCATCACAATCATGTGTATGAGGAATTCTTGCTGATGTACATACTGTTTGCAAGAAGGACTCATGGGCATGAAGGTATTTCCTTTAATACTTTTTGCTCTGATGCATATGGCCAAGATACATGTAACACATTTCCTGCTCTATCATGGTTATGCTCTCACATGATTCTATATTTCATATTCACATGATTGCATACATGTAGGGGGAGCCTATGCTTGTTACATGTCTTTCCAAAGCTTTACTTGCTATTCTGCATATCCTTATCTAAAGCTTTGATGTATGTTGCCATCAATTACCAAAAAGGGGGAGATTGAAAGCACAAGTGCTCCCTAGGTGGTTTTGGTAATTAATGTCAACATATCTCTTGTTGGACTAACACTTTTATCTAGTATTTTTCAGACAAGTTCAACAGTGGAGTGGCATGGACTAAAGGATGTGGGAACTCCTTCAAGATGCTAAGGACAAAGGATTGGCTCAAGCTTCAAGCTCAAGACTCTTCATATTACATTTTAGTGATCCAAGATCACATTGAGTCTATAGGAAAAGCCAATACTATCAAGGAGGGATGAGGTGTTGCTTAATGAGCCTCTTGCTTCATGTGCTTAGTGATATGCTCCAAAACCCTCAGCTACTTTCTCACATCCACAAATGACCTAAACCCAAAGCCAAAATCGGCCATACCGATTCCTTCTATCTGGCGCCACCGAGTTTGGATGTCTTAGCCACTGCCACAAACCCTAGGCAAATCGGTCTTACCGATAGGGATCTCGGTCTCACCGAGATGGGATTGCAATCTCTCTGTGTATGTCCATTATCAAAATCAGTCTCACCAAGTTTGAGCAATCGGTACTACCGAGATTACAATGCAAACTCTCTGGTTAACTTATTACCAAAATTGGTCCCACCGAGTTTGAGTAATCGGTCCCACCGAGTTTGCCTGACCAACTCTCTGGTTAGCTAATTACCAAAATCGGTCCCACCGAGTTTGTGTAATCGGTCTCACCGAGATTATGTTATGCCCTAGACCTAACCGAATCGGTCCTACCGAGTTGCATCTCGGTCCCACCGAAATTCCTAATGGTCACTAGGTTTACTAAATCGGTCCGACCGAGTCTGTTGAGTCGGTCCCACCGAGTTTGGTAAACTGTGCGTAACGGTTAGATTTTGTGTGGAGGCTATATATACCCCTCCACCTCCTCTTCATTCGTGGAGAGAGCCATCAGACTAAACCTACACTTCCAACTTACCAGTTCTGAGAGAGAGCCACCTACTCATGTGTTGATACCAAGATATTCCATTCCTACCATATGAATCTTGATCTCTAGCCTTCCCCAAGTTGCTTTCCACTCAAATCTTCTTTCCACCAGATCCAAATCCTATGGGAGAGAGTTGAGTGTTGGGGAGACTATCATTTGAAGCACAAGAGCAAGGAGATCATCATCAACGCACCATTTGTTACTTCTTGGAGAGTGGTGTCTCCTAGATTGGCTAGGTGTCACTTGGGAGCCTCCGACAAAGATTGTGGAGTTGAACCAAGGAGTTTGTAAGGGCAAGGAGATCGCCTACTTCGTGAAGATCTACCGCTAGTGAGGCAAGTCCTTCGTGGGTGACGGCCATGGTGGGATAGACAAGGTTGCTTCTTCGTGGACCCTTCTTGGGTGGAGCCCTCCGTGGACTCGCGCAACCGTTACCCTTCGTGGGTTGAAGTCTCCATCAACGTGGATGTACGATAGCACCACCTATCGTAACCACGCCAAAAACATCTGTGTCTCCAATTGCGTTTGAATCCTCCAAAACCCTTCCCTTTACATTCTTGCAAGTTGCATGCTTTGCTTTCCGCTGCTCATATACTCTTTGCATGCTTGCTTGCTATGTGTTGTGAATGTTAAACTTGTGCCTAAACTCCATTCAACTTAAAAAGGGCTAAAAACTGCAACTTTGGTACTTAGTGTCTAATCACCCCCCCCCCCTCTAGACACCTCTTCTCAAGGTCCTACAACCCTCCACCCTCATGACCGCCTCTGGCACTTCTTGGAGTAGGGTCCAAGTCTCCTGGATCACGTTCGGTGAGAAAATCACGTTCCCGATGGTTTTATTCCGTTTGGACTCCGTTTGATATTCTGTTTCTTCGAAATACTGAAATAGGCAAAAAAAAACAGCAATTCTGGGCTAGGCCTCCGGTTAATAGGTTAGTCCCAAAAATAATATGAAAGTAGGAAATAATGCCCAATATAGTCCAAAACAGTAGATAAAGTAGCATGGAGCAATAAAAAATTATAGATACGTTGGAGACGTATCAAGCATCCCCAAGCTTAATTCATGCTCGTCCTCGAGTAGGTAAATGATAAAAAAGAATTTTTGATGCGGAGTGATACTTTGGCATAGTTTCAGTGTAAATCTTATTAATTGTGACATGAATGTTCAGATCCGAAAGATTCAAGACAAAAGTTCATATTGACATAAATGTAATAATACTTCAAGCATACAAATTAAAGCAATCATGTCTTCTCAAAATAGCATGGTTAAAGAAAGTTATCCCTACAAAATCATATATTCTGGCTATGCTCTATATTCATCACACAAAGTATTTAATCATGCATAACCCCGATGACGAGCCAAGCAATTGTTTCATGCTTTAGAAATCTCAAACTTTTTCAACTTTCACGCAATACATGAGCGTGAGCCATGGACATAGCACTATAGGTGGAATAGAATGGTGGTTGTGGAGAAGAAAAAAAAGGAGAAGATAGTCTCACATCAACTAGGAGTATCAACGCGCTATGGAGATGCCCATCAATAGATATCAATGTGAGTGAGTAGGGATTGCCATGCAACGGATGCATTAGAGCTATAAGTATATGAAAGCTCAACAAAAGAAACTAAGTGGGTGTGCATCCAACTTGCTTGCTCACGAAGACCTAGGGCACTTTTGAGGAAGCCCATCATTGGAATATACAAGCCAAGTTCTATAATGAAAAATTCCCACTAGTATACGAAAGTGACAACATATGAGACTCTCTATCATGAAGATCATGGTGCTACTTTGAAGCACAAGTGTGGAAAAGGGATAGTAGCATTGTCCCTTCTCTCTTTTTCTCTCATTTTTTTTATTTTTTTATTTGGCCTTTCTTTTCTTTTCTTTTTTTATGGCCACTCTTCTTCTTCTTTTTTCGTCCGGAGTCTCATCCCGACTTATGGGGGAATCATAGTCTCCATCATCCTTTCCTCACTGGGACAATGCTCTAATAATGATGATCATCACACTTTTATTTTTCTTACAACTTAACAATTACAACTCGATACTTAGAACAAAATATGACTCTGTATGAATGCCTCCGGCGGTGTACCGGGATATGCAATGAATCATGAGCGACATGTATGAAAATTATGAAGGTGGCCTTGCCACAAATACAATGTCAACTACATGTTCATGCAAAAAGCAATATGACAAAAGTAATGCATGTCATATGAACGGAACGGTGGAGAATTGCATGGCAATATATCTCGGAATGGCTATGGAAATGCCATGATAGGTAGGTATGGTGGCTGTTTTGAGGAAGGTATATGGTAGGTGTATGATACCGGCGAAAAGTGTGCGGTATTAGAGAGGCTAGCAATGGTGGAAGGGTGAGAGTCTGTATAATCCATGGACTCAACATTAATCAAAAGAACTCATGCACTTGTTGCAAAAATTTAGAACTCATCAAAAACCAAAGCACTAAACGCATACTCCTAGGGGGATAGATTGGTAGGAAAAGACCATCGCTCGTCCCCGACTGCCACTCATAAGGAAGACAATCAATAAATAAAATTGTGCTCCGACTTCATCACAAAGTGGTTCACCATACGTGCATGCTACGGTAATCACAAACTTCAACACAAGCATTCTTTAAATTCATAATCACCCCAACTAGAATTGCTTTGATATTATCACCTCCATATCTCAAAACAATTATCAAGTATCAAACTTATCTTAGTATTCAACGCACTCAAAAGAAAGTTTCACAAATCTTGAATACCAAGTATATTAACATTAAGCAAATTACCATGCTATTAACAACTCTCAAAATAATCTAAGTGGAGCATGAGAGATCAATAATTTCTTTAAAACAAATCCACCACCGTGCTCTAAAAGATCTAAGTGAAGCACTAGAGCAAAAATTATTACGCTTAAAAGATATAAGTAAAGCACTATGAGCAAAACTATCAAGCTCAAAAGATATAAGTGAAGCACATAGAGTATTCTTAGCAAATTCTAAATCATGTATGGCTCTCTCAAAAGGTGTGTACAGCAAGGATGATTGTGGAAAACTAACAAGCAAAGACGCAAATAATACAAGACGCTCCAAGCAAAACACATGACATGTAGTGAATAAAAATATAGCTCCAAGTAAATTACCGATGGAAGTAGACGAAAGATGGGATGCCTTCCGGGGCATCCCCAAGCTTTGACTTTTTGGTGTCCTTGTATTATCTTGGGGGTGCCATGGGCATCCCCAAGCTTAGTCTCTTGCCACTCTTTGTTCCATAATCCATCAAAAGAATTCACCCAAAACTTGAAAACTTCACAACACAAAACTCAATAGAAATCTCGTGAGCTCCGTTAGTGAAAGAAAACAAAAGACTACTTTAAGGTACTGTAAAGAACTCTTTCTTTATTTATATTGGTGTTAAACCTACTGTATTACAACTTCCTTATGGTTTATAAACTAATTTATTAGCCATAGATGCATTGAAATAAGCAAACAACACACGAAAAACAGAATCTGTCAAAAACAGAACGGTCTGTAGCAATCTGTAACTACCGCAAACTTCTGGAACTCTAAAAATTCTACAAAAATAGGAAGTACTGGAAAAAAATTTATTTATCAGCAGCAAAAAGAATCAATGCAAAATCACATTTCTTTGATTTATTGAATTTTTTCTCGTGAGCACAAAGTTTCTGTTTTTCAGCAGAATCAAATCAACTATCATCATAGCTTATCCTATAGGTTCTACTTGGCACAAACACTAATTAAAACATAAAACCACATCTAAACAGAAAGTAGATGGATTATTTATTCCTAAACAGAAGCAAAAACAAAAAACACAAAATAAAATTGGGTTGCCTCCCAACAAGCCCTACCGTTTAATGCCCCTAGCTAGGCATAAAAGCAAGGATAGATCTAATGAGTGCCATCTTTGGCACCTGATGTGTAAGTAGCAAGAGAGGATCTCCTTTCTAAGTCATTCATCCTTCTATTCATATTAAGAACATTGCCATTAATGGATGAGGTGAGATTAAGTATGTTACAGAAATTTGCATCCAAGCTAGACTTCATCTCTTTGATAATTTCATTTTGATAAAAGCACAAGAGAGTAGTTGATTCAACTTTATCATTTAAAGGGTGACCAAATATGGTTTTCATTTTTTCATAGGTATCTATAGCATCCCATTCAATAAAACCTTATTCAAAAATAGATTCTAGAACTTGTTTGAAAGAGGCGGGCAAGCCAACATAGAAACTTTTTAAGTAAACATCGATTTGATATTGTGGCACATAACTAGCCCGAATCCTTAATAACCCATCCCAAGCATCTTTTAAAGATTCATCAAGTAAATAGCGAAAGATTCCGGAGTCATCATCATCAAAATCATCTAAATTCTTATTGGTGATCCCGGTGGGTCTCTCCGTAGCATCATTGTTTATGAGCTTAGAAAGGATAGAGGGGTTATCCAAGGCACTAGAACTCGGGAGAAATCCCTTAGTTCTTTTTTATTCGGCCATGGTAACAAGTAATCCAACACACAAGCAAAGGCAAACGAGAAAAAGGCGAAAGAGAAAGAGAGGAGGAGATTGGGAAAGAGAGGGCGAATAAAATGGCAAGGGTGAAGTGGGGGAGAGGAAAACGAGAGGCAAATAATGTAATGCGAGAGATAGGGATTGTGATGGGTGTTGGAAATATGCCCTAGAGGCAATAGTAAAAGCATTATTATTATATTTCTTTGTTCATGATAATTGTCTTTATTCATGCTATAATTGTGTTATCCGGAAATCGTAATACATGTGTGAATAACAGACACCAACATGTCCCTAGTAAGCCTCTAGTTGACTAGCTCGTTGATCAATAGATAGTCATGGTTTCCTAGCTATGGACATTGGATGTCATTGATAACGGGATCACATCATTAGGATAATGATGTGATGGACAAGACCCAATCCTAAACATAGCACAAGATCGTATAGTTCGTTTGCTAGAGTTTTTGCAATGTCAAAGTATCTCTTCCTTCGACCATGAGATCGTATAACTCCTGGATGCCGTAGGAGTGCTTTGGGTGTATCAAACATCACAACGTAACTGGGTGACTATAAAGGTGCACTACAGGTATCTCCGAAAGTATCTATTGTTTTATATGGATCGAGACTGGGATTTGTCACTCCGTATGACGGAGAGATATCACTGGGCCCACTCAGTAATGCATCATCATAATGAGCTCAAAGTGACCAAGTGTTTGGTCACGGGATCATGCATTACGGTACGAGTAAAGTGACTTGCCGGTAACAAGATTGAACGAGGTATTGGGATACCGACGATCGAATCTCGGGCAAGTAACATATCGATTGACAAAGGGAATTGCATACGGGGTTGATTAAATCCTAGACATCGTGGTTCATCCGATGAGATCATCGTGGAGCATGTGGGAGCCAACATGGGTATCCAGATCCCGCTGTTGGTTATTGACCGGAGAGCGATCTCGGTCATGTCTACATGTCTCCCGAACCCGTAGGGTCTACACACTTAAGGTTCAGTTATGCTAGGGTTGTAGGGATATGTATATGCAGTAACCCGAATATTGTTCGGAGTCCCGGATGAGATCCCGGACGTCACGAGGAGTTCCGGAATGGTCCGGAGGTAAAGATTTATATATGGGAAGTCCTGTTTCGGGCATCGGGACAAGTTTCGGGGTTATCGGTATTGTACCGGGACCACCGGAGGGGTCCCGGGGGCCCACCGGGTGGGGCCACCCATCCCCGGGGGCCACATGGGCTGTAGGGGGTGCGCCTTGGCCTGCTTGGGCCAAGGGCACCAGCCCCACATAGGCCCATGCGCCTAGGGTTTAAGGGGGAAAGAGTCCTAGGAGGGTAAGGCACCTCCTAGGTGCCTTGGGGGGGAGGGAAACCCCCCCTTGGCCGCCGCACCCCTAGGAGATTGGATCTCCTAGGGCCGGCCTCCACCCCTTGGCACCCCTATATATAGTGGGGGAGAGGAGGGACTTCATACCTTGAGTCCTTGGCCTTTGGTTGCCTCCTTCTCCCTCCCCAACACCTCCTCCACCTCCTTATTGCTTAGCGAAGCTCTGCCGGAGTACTGCAGCTCCATCAACACCACGCCGTCGTGCTGCTGCTGGTGCCATCTCCCTCAACCTCTCCTCCCTCCCTTGCTGGATCAAGAAGGAGGAGACGTGGCTGTTTCCGTACGTGTGTTGAACGCGGAGGTGCCGTCCGTTCGGTGCTAGGATCTCCGGTGATTTGGATCACGTCGTGTTTGACTACATCATCCCCGTTCTTTGAACGCTTCCGCTCGCGATCTACAAGGTATGTAGATGCATCTATTCACTCGTTGCTAGATGAACTCCTAGATGATCTTGGTGAAACGAGTAGGAAAATTTTTATTTTCTGCAACGTTCCCCAACAATGGGTACTTGATATGGTTGACTTTTGCACAAACTCCCCGGCAACGGCGTCAGAAATTCTTCTTGCTACCTCTTGAGCACTGCATTGGATTTCCCCGAAGAGGAGAGGATGATGCAGTAAAGTAGCATAAGTATTTCCCTCGGTTTTTGAGAACCAAGGTATCAATCCAATAGGAGATCACACACGAGTCCCTCGTACCTACACAAAATGATAGCTACTCGCAACCAACGTGATTATTGGTTGTCAATCCCTTCACGGTCACTTACAAGGGTGAGATCTGATAGAGATGATAAATAATATTTTTGGTATTTTTGATATAAATATGCAAAGTAAAAAAGTAAAAGGCAAAGTAAAAACAAAGCAAGTAATAAAGTAATGGAGATTGATATGCTGAGAATAGACCCGGGGGCCATAGGTTTCACTAGTGGCTTCTCTCAAGAGCATAAGTATTCTACGGTGGGTGAACAAATTACTGTTGAGCAATTGATAGAAAAGCGAATAATTATGAGATTATCTAGGTATGATCATGTATATAGGCATCACGTCCAAAACAAGTAGATCGAAACGATTCTGCATCTACTACTATTACTCCACTCATCGACCGCTATCCAGCATGCATCTAGAGTATTAAGTTAAAAACAGAGTAACGCCTTAAGCAAGATGACATGATGAAGAGGGATAAATTCATGCAATATGATAAAAACCCCATCTTGTTATCCTCGATGGCAACAATACAATACGTGCCTTGCAACCCTTTCTGTCACTGGGTAAGGACACCACAAGATTGAACCCAAAGCTAAACACTTCTCCCATTGCAAGAACTACCAATCTAGTTGGCCAAACCAAACAGATAATTCTAAGAGACTTGCAAAGATAACTCAATCATACATAAAAGAATTCAGAGAAGAATCAAATATTATTCATAGATAAGCTGGATCATAAACCCACAATTCATCGGTCTCAACAAACACATCGCGAAAAGTAAGATTACATCGAATAGATCTCCACAACAGAGGGGGAGAACATTGTATTGAGATCCAAAAAGAGAGAAGAAGCCATCTAGCTACTAGCTATGGACCCGAAGGTCTGAAGTAAACTACTCACACTTCATCGGAGAGGCTATGGTGTTGATGTAGAAGCCCTCTGTGGTAGATGCCCTCTCCGGCGGAGCTCCGGAACAGGCCCCAAGATGGGATCTCGCGGATACAGAAAGTTGCGGCGGTGGAATTAGGTTTTTGGCTCTGTATTTGATCTGACGGGGGTACGTAGGTATATATAGGAGGAAGGAGTACGTCGGTTTCGCAACAGGGGGCCCATGAGGCAGGGGGCGCGCCTAGGGGGGCGCGCCCTCCACCCTCGTGACCACCTCTGGCACTTCTTGGAGTAGGGTCCAAGTCTCCTGGATCATGTTTGGTGAGAAAATCACATTCCCGAAGGTTTTATTCCGTTTGGACTCCGTTTGATATTCTGTTTCTTCGAAATACTGAAATAGGCAAAAAACAACAATTCTGGGCTGGGCCTCCGGTTAATAGGTTAGTCCCAAAAATAATATGAAAGTGGGAAATAAAGCCCAATATAGACCAAAACAGTAGATAAAGTAGCATGGAGCAATCAAAAATTATAGATACATTGGAGACGTATCATACACATCAATAACATGTATATCAAATATACCTTTGTTCACTTTGCCATACTTTCTTATTTGCCAAATACTTGGTGCAGCTCCGCTTCCAGTGACCAGTCCCTTTGCAGTAGAAGCACTTAGTTTCAGGCTTGGGTCCAACTTTGGGTTTCTTCCCGGGAGAGACAACTTGCTTGTCATTCTTCTTGAAGTTCCCCTTCTTTTTACCATTGCCCTTCTTCTTGAAACTAGTGGTTTTGTTAACCATCAACACTTGATGCGCCTTCTTGATTTCTACCTTCGTAGCCTTTAGCATTGCGAAGAGCTCGGGAATAGTCTTTTCCATCCCTTGCATATTATAGTTCATCACGAAGCCTTTGTAGCTTGGTGGAAGTGATTGAAGAACTCTGTCAATGACACAATCATCTGGAAGATTACTCCCAGCTGAGTCAAGTGATTATGGTACCCAGACATTCTGAGTATGTGCTCACTAATAGAATTGTTCTCCTCCATCTTGTAGCTATAGAACTTGTTGGAGACTTCATATCTCTCAACTCGGGCATTTGCTTGAAACATTAACTTCAACTCCAGGAACATCTCATATGGTCCATGATGTTCAAAACGTCTTTGAAGTCCTGATTCTAAGCCGTAAAGCATGGCACACTGAACTAACAAGTAGTCATCAGATCAAGTTTGCCAGGCGTTCACAACGTCAGCTTCTACTCCTGCAGCAAGCCTTGCACCCAGCGGTGCATCAAGGACATAATTCTTCTATGCAGCAATGAGGATAACCCTCAAGTTACGGACCCAATCCGTGTAGTTGCTACCATCATATTTCAACTTACCTTTCTCTAGGAACGCACTAAAATTCAAGGGAACGGTAGCACGGGCCATTGATCTACAACATAGATATGCAAAAAAACTATCAGGACTAAGTTCATGATAAATTAAGTTCAATTAATCATATTACTTAAGAACTCCCACTTAGATAGACATCCCTCAAGTCATCTAAATGATACGTGATCCAAATCAACTAAACCATGTCTGATCATCATGTGAGATGGATTAGGCATCAATGGTGAACATCTCTATCTTGATCATTTCTACTATATGATTCACGTTCGACCTTTCGGTCTCCAGTGTTCCAAGGCCATATTTGTATATGCTAGGCTCGCCAAGTTTAACCCGAGTATTCCGCATGTGCAAAACTGGCTTGCACAAGTTGTATTTGAACATAGAGCTTATCACACCTGATCATCACATGGTGTCTCAGCACGAAGAGCTTTCACAATGGTGCATACTCAGGGAGAACACTTATAACTTGAAATCTTGTAAGGGATCATCTTATAATGCTACCGCCGTACTAAGCAAAATAAGATGCATGAAGATAAACATACTTCCAAAAAAAGATAAACATCACATGCAATCAAATTCAATAAATCACCGTTGCAGTCAAATTCAATTCAACTAAAGTCAAATTTGATTCAACTAAAGTTGGAAAAACAGACACCTGCCAGCCACCTTTATGCAAAACTAGTTGCATGTCCGTTGGTGGAACCGGTCTCATGAACGCGTTCATGTAAGGTTGGTCCGGGCCGCTTCATCCAATAATACCACTGAATCAAAATAAGACATTGGTGGTAAGCAGTATGACGATCACCACCCACAACTCTTTGTGTTCTACTCGTACATATCATCTACGCATAGACCTAACTCGGATGCCACTTTTGGGAAACGTAGCATGCAATTTCAAAAAAATTCCTACGCTCATGGAAAATCTATCTAGGAGATGCATAGCAACGAGAGGGAAGAGTGTGTCCACGTACCCTCGTAGACCGAAAGCGGAAGCATTAACTTGATGTGGTTGATGTAGTCGAACGTCTTCTCGAATCAACCGATCAAGTACCAAACGTACGGCACCTCCGAGTTCTGCACACATTCAGCTCGATGACGTCCCTCAAACTCTTGATCTAGTAGAGGTACAAAGAAGTAGATGAGTTACGTTAGCACGACAGCGTGGTGACGGTGATGGTGATGTGATCCGCGCAGGGCTTCGCCTAAGCACTACGACAATATGACCGGAGGAGTAAACGGTGGAGGGGGCACCACACACGGCTAAGAAGCAATTGATGTGCCTTGAGGTGTCCCCCTGCCCCCGTATATAAAGGAGGAGAGGGGAGGAGGCTGGCCCTAGGGCTCGCCATGGGGGGAGTCCTACTAGGACTCCAAGTCCTACTCGCGCCCCTTCCTTCGAATGGAGGGGGAAAGGGGAAAGAGAGGGAGAGGGAGAAGGAAAGGGGGATCGCGCCCCCTCCCCTAGTCCAATTAGGACTCCCCATGGGGGACGCCACCTCCTCATGGTCTGCCTCTCCTCTCCCTATGGCCCATAAGGCCCATTACTTCCCCCGGTGGGTTCCGGTAACCCCTCGGTACTCCGATAATTATCAGAAACACTCTGGAACCATTCCAGTGTCCGAATATAACCTTCCAATATATCAATCTTTACCTCTCGACCATTTCGAGACTCCTTGTCATGTCCGTGATCTCATCCGGGACTTCGAACAACCTTCGGTCACCAAAACACATAACTCATATAATACATATCGTCATTGAATGTTAACTGTGCGGACCCTACAGGTTCGAGAACTATGTAGACATGACCGAGACACCTCTCCGATAAATAACCAATAGCAGAACCTGGATGCTCATATTGGTTCCCACATATTCTACGAAGATCTTTATCGGTCGAACCGCAATGTCAATATACGTTATTCCCTTTATCGTCAGTATGTTACTTGCCCGAGATTCGATCATCAGTATCTTCATACCTAGTTCAATCTCGTTACTGGCAAGTCTCTTTACTCTTTCCGTAGTGCATCATCCCGCAACTAACTCACTAGTCACATTGCTTACAAGGCTTCATATGATGTGCATTACTGAGAGGGCCCAAAGATACCTATCCGATACTCGGAGTGACAAATCCTAATCTCAATCTATTCCAACCCAACAAACACCTTCGGAGATACCTGTAGAGCATCTTTATAATCACCCAGTTACGTTGTGACGTTTTATAGCACACAAGGCATTCCTCTAGTGTCTGGGAGTTGCATAATCTCATAGTCGAAGGAATGTATATTTGACATGAAGAAAGCAATAGCAATAAAAATAAACGATCATTATGCTAAGCTAACGGATGGGTCTTGTCCATCACATCATTCCACTAATGATGTGATCCCCTTTATCAAATGACAACTCATGTCCATGGCTAGGAAACTTAACCATCTTTGATCAACGAGCTAGTCTAGTAGAGGCATACTAGGGAAACAATGTTTTGTCTATGTATTCACACATGTATCAAGTTTCCGGTTAATAAAATTCTAGCATGAATAATAAACATTTATCATGTATAAAGAAATATAAAATAACAACTTTATTATTGCCGCTAGGGCATATTTCCTTCAATAATCCTCCACCCTCATCTACGCCCTCGACGAGACCTCCATGAACGAGGTAGACCAGGATTCAAGAAAACCATATTCTTAGAGCATCTCCAGCAGACTCCATATAAGGCCCCGACCCACAAAATAACCGCCAAAATATGGGTCTGCGCACAAAATACTGCCTGACCAGACACCGCAAACGCATCCAACCCGCAAAATTTTTTGAGGGGCGCGGTAAAATCCCATCCCCAACCCGCGAAAACGCAGGTTTCCGCCTTGCCCTGGTGGTGCCTCGTATCCCAGGAAAGTGATTGGCGGGAGGGACATTTCAGCCCGCGCCCTTTCCCTACCCCTTCCACCGCCGCCTACCATTGGTTCCGCCCGTCCGCCGCCCGCGATTCCGGCCAAATCTGCAGACGGAATCGCGCCGAGGAGCACCCCTGCCCTCTTCCATTGAGTCGTTTAATCGGCTCCCCGGATCCGAGCCGCCCCTAGTCGCCGTCATCACCCAGGATCCACCGCCCGGAGCCGCCCCTAGTCACCTTTGCCGCCTCGGGATCCACCGCCGCAGAGCCACTGCCCCTGAGCCGCCGGTGAGTACTTGTACTTGTGCGTGATTGTGTCGAGCGGTATGCATAGTTGGTTAACGCGGCATGCGTATTTGTGAATTTAAATGGAATTGAGCCCGTGCGAGAAGTTTTTGCTCGAGGATTCGTCCGATTCAGACGACTCGTATGTTGAGACGCTGCTTGTCAACTATCGGAAGCAAACGTTGGTGATTGCCCTCGCCGTGAAGGAGCACGAAGATGAGAACCGAAAGAGATGGCGAGGATCTGCCATCGGCCGTCTTTGCATTCCTCGAAATTTCTATCTCAGGAATGATATGTTGATGCAAGACTACTTCGCGAACAATCCAACATATCCGCCGCACCTCTTCCGGAGAAGGTACTAAATGCACCGATCCCTCTTTTTAAAAAATAGTTCAAGCTTGCGAAGCCAATTGGTGGTATTTTACTCAAAGAAGAAATGTCACGGGCTTGAAGGGATTTAGTGCATATCAAAAATTCTAGGCAGCTATGCGGGTAATTGCATATGACATTCCGGGTGACTATGCCGATGAATAAATTTGCATTGCTGAAGATACAACAATTAAGTCAGTGCGTAGGTTTGCCAAAGTGATCATCCGTGTCTTTGATCCTGAATATCTTCGAGCACCCAATGAGGAAGATACAAAAAAATTTGATGGTATCTAATGAGAGAAGAGGTTGGCCTAGCATGCTAGGTAGCATTGATTGTATGCATTGGACTTGGAAAAATTACCTGAAGACATGGCAGGGAATGTATTGTGGCAAGTCCCATGATGCAATAATTGTGCTAGAGGCCGTAGCATCCGAGGATTTATGGATTTGTCATTGCTTTTTTGGTATGTCGGGTACTCTCAATGATATCAATGTGTTGCAACGGTCTCATTTATTTGCTAGGCTTGCTAGTGGTGATGATCATGCTTGCAACTACACTATAAACGGGCATGAATACAGAAAGAGGTACTATCTTGCAGATGGTATATACCCTCCTTGGTGCACATTTTTCAAGAGCATGAAAGACCCCAAAACTAAGGAACAATGCGAATTTGCAAGGGTACAAGAGGCAGCCCGAAAAGACATTGAAAGAGCATTCAGGGTTTTGCAATCTAGGTTTGTCATTGTTCGTGGTCCTGCTTGTTTTTGGGACAAGCGATCCTTGAAAAATATCATGACATGTTGTGTTATTCTTCACAATATGATTCTCGGAGATGAGAGAGGCATGAACTTGGAGTTCTTCTATGACAATGTGGGTAGTCGTGTCAAACCAGCTAGAGACCCTAACCGCATTAGAGATTTTCTTCAGACCTACATAGAGATTGAAAATGCAAACACCCACTTTCAACTTCAAGAGGATCTCATTGAACACCATTGACAAAGGGCTGGGCAGTAACACATTTCATTTTTCCATTAATTTTTATTTAATTCATGTGTGATTTGTATTCGAGACAAGTTTTGTATTGAATAATTTAGTTTGCTTCGGTGATTTAAATAATTTTTGTAATTTGGGTGATTGTTGTATTGTAGTATTGACATTTTCTCTTACATTACAAATTAGTAATTCTGAATATGTGCATATGTGCCAAATTCAGATAAAACCGCATCTGATTTGCGGGCCGACGGGGGCGCCCGCCGAGGAGACCCCGTATAGCGGAACTGTAAAACGGAATATTGTACAGTTCCGCTATGCGGGGTCTGCTCGGCCGTCACCCGCGCCGGCCCGCAAAACCGTTTTCCCGTGAACTGTAAGGCTGGTCATAGTGGAAGTAACATACGTAGTAACATAGATGCCACATAAGCAAAAATGTTGATGTGGCAAGTAGTTAATGAGGAGAGAGGCAAATGGAGTAACCTAATATGTTACCATCACATAGCGCTTTCCAATGTAAAATGAGTCTACAAGACAATAAATAAACATGTATATGTTACTACACATATGACACTTCCCACTATAAGGGTAGTAACATAGAGTAGTAACGTATGCATGTTACTACTCTAAGTTACTCCCCACTATGACCAGCCTAAACGAGTTATGCGGGTCGGCAATATACGGGGTCTGCTAGAGATGCTCTTAATATGTAATAAAGGCATGATTAAATGAGTGTGGTGAAATACTCCCTCCCACCCCTCCGCTTACGTGCTATTGCATCATCTCGATGTTGGGATATGGGATGGTATAATTATGTACGCTACCCTTGGTGCCCTTATTTTATCTAGAATTCATGTGTTGAGTTCCCGTTATCCCATCCATACAAAACATTTTTGCTTTAATATTTTTCACAGTCAGTGAATGATACATCTTAAACGTATCTATAATTTTTATTTGTTTCATACTACTTTTATATTTTTATTGCATCACTTTGACACGTGTATGATTTTTTTAGTTTTTTCGCACATATTGGCCTTAACTACAAATATAAAGATTACAGGTACCCACCTACAAGCGCTTCAACGGAAGCATACATGATTTATCTACTATATCTAAATAGCTAGTCCCCATTATTAGAAATTTTCTTGCTTGTCCTTAAGCCACATCACTCAAATTAATTTATTCATTGGATGTATTAGATGAGTCCACAATAGCCATCTGATCTGCACATTAAAAGCTGTTGGACTAATCGCATGTACTATCTGACCCATGCATGCAAATGCATGCAGTAACTGCCACCTAAATAGTGTTTAATCAAGACAAAAATTGACGCATGCCTGCACCTGATACTCCAGTGATATATGAAAGAAAAGTGATGCATAGATGCATATTTTCTTTTGTTTTCGTCCAATTTTGAACTTATACATAGAGATATACATTTATTAGTAAAATATTGATAAAAGATTATCTTGCTATAGGAGAAACCGGAAAGACAATACCTAGGTTAAGTTCAGTGCGATTTTTATTTTATACAAACTCCTGCAGCAACGCGCAATCAACTAGTTTAACTAACAAGAAACACCAATTAGGGAAATTAGCAAAATGTTTCCTTTTAGTAATTTATTTTGCTGGGGATCCTAAAACCGATATGATTGTAATTTATTTTGACCCGAAAACCATAAATCAATTGAGAGATTTTCATTGAGATTGTCACACCAGCCTTAAATATGTTGAGCCACATTCCTGGATATCTTTTCATTTTGCTGGAGCCAAATATTTCGTGACGCCATGATGATAATATCCATGTCGATCTTCTTCAGCAGCTCATGGAAAGCATGCATAATTTCAACAAAGAAAATACAGACTCGCCAAATGGGACATTATTTGTAGACCAAAAGACCAAGGGGGTCTTGGCATTGAAAATCTTGAAGTCAAGAACAGATCTTCTCAGCAAGTGGTTGTCTAAGTTATCTATAGAGAGTGAGGCCACATGGACGCAGATTCTCCATAGTAAGTATCTTCACTCCAAAACTTTGTCTCAAGTGACAGCGAGGCCGACGGATTCGCCTTTCTGGAAAGGGTTGATGAGAGTCAAATCAGCCTTTTTTAATAGGACAAAGTTTATAATCGGAAATGGCACCAACACGCGTTTCTGGGGGGATACTGGCTAGGAGAGACACCCCTCGCGCTTCAATACCCGACTCTTTATAGTATTGTTCAACGACGACATGCGTCTGTTGCAACAGTATTTCAGTCCACCCCCCTCGATATTCAATTCAGGATAACGCTAGCCGGTAATCGTTGGGAGGCTTGGCTCCATTTAGTGCATAGACTGATGGAGGTTGGGAGGCTTGGCTCCATTTAGTGCATAGACTGATGGAGGTCCAGCTATCTCAACAACCCGATCAGTTGCGCTGGAAGATTACTAGGACTGGGGAATTTACAGTTAAATCGATGTATCTCGATGTTATCAACTCTAGCTCCATTCCTAGTTCCAAACATGTTTGGAAAGTCAAAGTTTCTTTGAAAATTAAAGTGTTTATGTGGTTTGTCCATAAACAAGTCATCTTAACCAAGGACAATTTGGCAAAACGCAACTGGACAGGACCTACTAGGTGTAGTTTTTGTGATCGGGATGAAACTATCAAACACCTTTTTCTTGACTGCCCGCTGGCAAAAGTGCTATGGCGGACGGTGCACATAGCTTTTAATATTACTCCTCCGAATTCTGTCAGCACGTTATTTGGAACGTGGCTTAACAGGATAGCGGCCGAAACAGCGAGACACATTTGCGTAGGAGTATGTGGTTTATTGTGGGCAGTCTGGAACTGCAGAAATGACTTGGTTTTTAATAAAACAACAAATTTTCATTTTTTGCAGGTTATCTTGCGAGCCACTGCATTGATCCGTATGTGGTCGCTACTTACTCCGACGGAGGCCAGAGAGCGTTTGGTTACTGGATTTATCCGGTGGGAGATGGTAGCACGGGATATCTTCAACCGGTTTGGATGGCGGTCATGTAATAGGATAGGCAATTAGTTTCCTTATCTTGTTTATGCCGGCCGGTTGTGGCGCTATGGTTACTTCTTTATAGGCTATATGTGAGCTTCTCTTTACTTTCATTACGACTTTAAAACCTTTGTTGAACCTATATGCTTTTTAATAAAGTTGGCCGTATGCATCGTTCTGATGCAGAGGCCGGGGAGTCCCCCTTTTCGGAAAAAAAATACCTTTTTTCTTATGAGGTACAACAGTGTCCCAACAGTGTAGAGCAAAAGAGCAATCTCAAAAGAGATGCATACAGGTTTCTTCAATATTGTCATTGAAGACGGCACAATGGTATGATAAAACAAAATTCAATGGAGCAAATTCCTTGTATTTATTCTGTCATGTAATAAGTGCCAAAAAGAAATCTTTGTATTCCGGAATCGTGGCACTTTCCCAAAGTCTCAAGAACAAAGGAGGTGCATGTTTTTGTTTTCTTAAGTATCTGCACATTTTCATGTAAAAAGAAGTATGTACATTTTCATGGACGAATATCCAGAAAAGTTTCAAGAATAGGTCCACTAACCTGATTGTATTGTTACATATTAAAAAAATTTGTTTTTAGTACTATGCTCTTTTTTCCCACACCGCATAAAGCTTTCTAAAAAAAATGATTGGAGATTAAGATGTACTCCCTCCGTCCTAAAATATAAGAATATTTTTCACACTATGATAGTGTCAAATGTGATCTTGTATTTCGGGGCGAAGGGAGTATCTTTTTGGAATACATTTGACATTTGGGAATTGGTTTTTTCAGCCGGATGCACAAATAGGGTTGTCGCAGTTTGAGGATTACTGGGCCACACATCATGATCATGCGTGTACTTGGGTTCCTGGCGCGTGCTCAGCTTTGAGTGATGGATTGGTGGGGAAGCGGCGACTATAGGGGCAAGATCGAGTGGAGCATGAACTGGGCAGCACACAGCGCATGCCGCTGATCTGATCTGATCTGATCCGCATTTCCTCTTTCCCTGGCGTTTTTGCCTCCCAGGGATCATGGGATTTAACCTTCAAATCCACATCCTGTTCTCTTTCTCCCCAGCAGACAATGATTAGGAGCTGATTTGGTTGCTGGTCCTCTTCTTTCCCCCGAGAGCATGCCTGCCTCTTTTTCACCGAGGCCAATGTTTTGTGAAAAGGAGGGGGCTGCAGGGTTAAGTGGAAAAGTGCTACTGGGATAAAGTTGCTCAGATATTCCATGGGCTACCCTACGGCAGTGAAATATTCCATGGAGTAGCAATTGCTAGAAACAGACAATTTCAGAAAAAGGGAACTGATATGTTTGCTTCTATATATATGGCTCTCAATTTGCACTTGCAGTTGACGCGTCGACTGTTCTTGTTAGTCCTGGTCCACTCTGTACAAGATATTATTCCCCATTTTTCATATTATTATTGTTTGAACACGTTATGGACGCAGACACTTATACATCTCACTGAATGTACATCGTTGAAAGGCCTGAAATAACTCTAGAAAATGCGACCATCAATGTCAAGTTTAGGATTTGAACACTGGTGGGTCCAAGCTACCCTCAGTTCACTATTATTCCTCATTTTAATATGTCTAAAATTAGGACCTTTTCATTCAAAATATTTTGGTGAATAAATACAAATTTTTAAAGGTTTGTTTGATTTGTACTGATGCGGTGGGATTTTTTCCTACGAACTACTCCCTCCGTAAACTAATATAAAAGCGTTTAGAATAGTATTTTGCATGCAATGTACTACCTCCGTTTTGGTGAATAAGTCATTCACGTAGTTCTAGGTCGACGATTTCTGTACCTACTAATAAAAGAAATAGATATTCTTAGTCCGTCATACTATTTTATAGAAAACTCCGTCATGTTTCTAATATTAAACCCGCTATACATATCAAATGTTTTTTTTAAATACTCATATCTTCTAAACCATAACTCCAAATTTAACATGTTATATATGGAATTTGATTAGAAAAATATATAGAATCTAAATATGATGTTATTTTACCTGTTAAACATTTAAAAAAAACACTATCTAGGATGCAACCTTAATCAACAGTGCATTATCCGTCTTTCTTTCATATTGGTACTGTTCCCGGCAAAATCAGGATTAGAGACGAAATTGAACATCACCTTGCCCGTTTCTTCGTACGTATTAAATCTAGATGCAAGCCATGTTTAAATAGAAGACATGTGGAATCTTGAAATTGCGCTTTTGTTGGCAAATACCATTTTTGTTTAGGCCGTAGCTACAAATACTCAGATTATAGACCATTTTTTGTAAATTAAGAGCGTGTGGTATTTCTTTCTCACGTTGCAACGCACGGGCCCTTTTACTAGTAACTATCTAAATATGTATTATATGTGATAAAAAATATATATTTAGAAACTACATCCGTGTAGAAATCTAGTGATCTACATTCGCGTAGTAATGAATGTTTGCTTTGTTCTACTACAACCATATCAGACCATAAAACGGTAATAAAACTACTCCATGGATAATGAGGATCGCGTAAGCTGTTATGGTAAAGGACAAAGCTATGATGGCACTAGAGGATAAGGAGTCTGAGTGGCCGTTGCAAAAAATAAAAATAGAAAAATCCAACTGCATGATGACAATTAATCTAGAGAGTAGAAATAAGTAGTACAAGGGGCCGCACGAAAATAATTTTGTCCTAATTCGAGCTATTGTATCGAGGTGGATTTTCTTAGTATTAACAACAACAAAACCTCTTCCCTCGCAAAAAAAAACCCTCTTGTCCTGAATAAATTGGACTAGGCACTTCTTTTGCTTGATAAAAAATGCAGAAGATTCCACGCAAATCGGGGTGGGTAGAGCATTCTTTATGTCTTGCAACCCATTTCTTTAAAATCAAAATTCTATCTTTTATTATCATGATTTTTTAGATCCTACAAACAAAATTAGCCTGCAGTGGTAATTTTGTTAGGAATTGTATTGTGTAACCGAACTCAAATATGGTACTGTATAAATTAATGCCACACCTCCCTGTAAGATACACGTTATGTTTTGTTTTAGGTATAGATCTAATTTTTGTCATCAGTGGATAAGAGTAATGCACCGTAGAAGAGTAGTAAAGGCTCCTTCCGAAATTACTTGCTGCAGAAATATATAAAAATAAATGTATCGATAACTTAAATACGTCTAGATACCTCTATTTCTCCGTTAAGAGGGTGTTTGGATCCAAGGGACTATTTTTAGTCTGAGTAAAAATAGTCTCTTTTAGAGGCTAAAGTTCCAAGCACCCCTGACTAAAGAGAGGCTAGAACTAGTCTTGAGGCTAAAAAATTGTACTCATAGGAAACCTACTAAAATATGTATTAGCCCTCTCTCTCCTCATTTAATTCCTCTCCTTTAACATATGCGAGTTCTGGATTGGAGGGTTTGTAGGATAATAAATGCTCAATAACTTGATTTTAGTTTCTTTAGTATTTGGATCCAAGCATGGGTGAGGCTAGCAAGTTTTAGTCCCACTACTTTTAGTCATGGGACTAAAACGTATCCAAGCACCCTCTAAATATTTTTGGACGGAGGTAAGTACTAAATATTCTGAACCATTATTAGTCGTAAGACTTGGATAACAGCACCAATCAATTGCAGTAAAACGGCTGTCCCCGGCTTAATTGCCACGGTCGAGAACAAATCCAAATTGAATCCTGCCTTTTCTCAATTATTAGTACTATTACCACTTCCCTTTTCTGTGCAGAAAGAAAAAAGAAGCTGCGAGAGTAGACCCAATAGGCCATGTTTGGATCACCCATGACTAAAAGTAGTCCCATGACCCAATAGCCGGGGACAGCCGTTTCTTGATTGAAAGCGAGATTGGTGGATTTTATAGTACCCATAGAAACAAACGGTGAGAATGCAAGGAGCCTTTGACCGGTCCAATCACAATCAAATCGAGTGAATACGATTTTTTAAGCCCTGTTTGGTTCATAAGTCCTAAGACTTTTTTAGTCCCAACTTATAAATCTCAAGTCCCTAAAAAGTCCCTACCTGTTTGATTCCTGGGACTTATAAGTCCCTATAAGACCATATTACAACTATAAGTCCCTCCTTGAGAGTCTTATTTCATAAGTCCCAAATGCCCACTATAAGTCCCTATAAATCCCTCCTGTTTGGTTTAAATGGGACTTATAGGGACTTTTTTAAGTCCCTAAAGCCAATAAGTCCCTGGAAACAAACACCCTCTAAGTACTTCCTCTATAAACTAATATAATATCATAGTGATCTAAACATTTTTATATTAATTTACGGAGGGAGTAACTTTTAACCGGAACAGCAACATGAGATTCACTCAACCAAATCCTACTACTGCTACATTCCTAGATGCTGAACGGCTGTACCTGCGGCAGTAGCAGCAGCAGCAGCTAGGTGGGAGCACGTACGAGATCCAGCCCCCCCCCCCCCCCCCCCCCCACCCCCACCCCTTGCGTAGATAGATCCAGTCGGTCCACACGATCGATCCGTCCTCCGTCCGTCCGTCCATCCATCCAGGCAACGCGGGACGCGAGAGATATCCACCTCGATCGACCCCGAGGGCACACGAGCCACACGAGATTCCCCCTCCCCACCACTCCCGCTCCCTGGTTCCGTTCGGTTGGGTGTGATCCGGCGAGACGAGGCGAGCGACATGTCCACATGAGGACAAACCAAACTCCAGCTAAGAAGATATCTCCCCGTCGTCTCGTCCCGTCTCGTCCTTTTCCAGTCCAATGTTTTTGTTTTGTCATCCTGTGTGTGATGCATGTGTAGATACGTGCCCCGGAAATCCCGGGAAAACGAAATCTCCCGACTTATCTTTTTCATTTTCTCTTTATTACTCGTATTTATCTAGGATATGTAGGAGGAGATGGGAAAGGGGGAGGAGAATCACACATAATTGAGTGTGAAGGCAGGACCAACAAGCGAGCAAACAAACAAAGCAACCAGGGATAACACAAAAATAGCTTTAAAGCCAGACAGAGGCAGGGCAGGGCAGGGCGGGGCAGCCCACTAGTTGAACTACACCGCACCACTCCCGAACTCGTGAGATACTCTCCTCCTCACTCATCATCGGCCTAGCGTCCATCCTAGAGAGAGAGAGAGGGGGAAGGGGCGGAAAAGGTGTGAGCAGATTGTTGATAGATAGGGGGGGAGAGAGAAAAGAGGGGGATATCACAGCAGCAGCCGCAGCAGCGGGCAGAAAGAAAGACCCAAACGAGTGAGAGAGGAGAGAGAGAGACGAAAGCTTAGAAGAAGAGAGATCCACCTCGAAGTAACCCCCTCCCTCCTCCCCATCCTCTCCTTCCTCCCCACGCCCTCCTCCCGTGCTCTCTCGCTTGCTGCTGCCAGCGGAGGACTGCGGCCAAGCCGGCGAATTGCTCTGCTCCGGGCTTGGGAGGATGAGGGAGGAGGAGGAGCCAAGCTGGTTCGCGCGCTTCGACGAGGACCTGCCGGCGCCGGACGAGCTCATGCCGCTCTCGCAGTCGCTCATCACCCGCGATCTCGCCGCCGCCTTCGACATCCCCACGCACGGCGGGGGCGGCCCGCTCAGCGGCGGCGCTGACGGCGCGGGCGGCCAGGAGATGAACGGCGGCGCGTCGTCGGCCGCCGGCTCCAGCGGCGGAAACGGCGGCGGCAACGGGGAGGAGCCGGCCAGGACCCTCAAGCGGCCGCGCCTCGTGTGGACGCCGCAGCTGCACAAGCGGTTCGTCGACGCCGTGGCGCACCTCGGCATCAAGAACGCCGTGCCCAAGACCATAATGCAGCTGATGAGCGTGGACGGCCTCACGCGCGAGAACGTCGCGTCCCACCTCCAGAAGTACCGCCTCTACCTCAAGCGCATGCAGGGGCTCGGCAACGGCGGCGGCGGCGGGGGAGGCAGCCACTCCTCCGGCTCCGGGACCGACGCGGCCACCGAGCACCTCTTCGCCACCGGGCCCTCCCCGTTCCTCCCGCCCGGCCGCGGCCCGGCCGTCGCCGACCCTTACACTCCATACGCCGCCATGCCCGCCCACCCCGCCGCGCACCACCATCACCACCACCCGCAGCAGATCGCCCACTTCCACCACCCCGCCGCGCGCCCGCTCGGCCACTACGGCGCCGGGCCAGGCGGCGGCTTCGACCACGGGTTCCTGAGCCGCGCCGTGGCCAGCGGCGCGCCAGTCGGCCCGCCCGGGATGCACCACCGCATGGTCGGCGGCGGGGCCGCGATGGGGATGATGGCGCCGTCGTCTTTCGCCGAGGAGCTGGAGCTCGGGTCCCGCGGCGGCGGCGGCGGCGGCGGGCGCCGGGAGCTGACGCTGTTCCCGACTTCCGGCGAGCACTGAGTGTCGACATCGACGGTGACCGGCATCGAATGGCGGAGGGGCATCCGTCCGTCCGTCCGTCCTCCTCGGGTATATAAAATTCGTTTTCCCCTCTGCCGCCGCCGCTACTTCCCACAGATCGGCATAGAATCCCAGCAAGATTCACCACATCGTCATATCATAGAGGCCAAGAATTCTTGGGAATTAGCGCTCCGCCACCCATCCAATCCATCCATATTTTCTATCTATCTCTCTCTTCGCCAGTGCTTCTGTTCTGTTCTTGTGTTGCGGATATTTGTCATTGCTGTCCCGTTCTCTCCTTGTTCTTTGCTGTTGATGACATAAAGCTTAGCCCTAGAGACAATTATTTTAGACGGTAAAAAAGTTGTGAAAATTTGCTGCCTGCTAGTACTTTCATTCATGCCGTTGGTTCTCTGAGTAAAATTCAATCCTTGCGAATTGCGCGGAGGATCCAGGGGCCAGTCTGCTCTGCTCATCTCGGCGACTGACACTTGGTCCTTGAGTGATGCAACCATCTGCATGTGAGCTGTGATCCCTCCAAACAAGTGATGCAATCATCTACCATTGCAGATTGCATAGGTGAGTTGAGTAGAGATGATATAGGCAGGATTGAATAATATCAAGGACCCACCCACCCTGAGGTTGGAGGTGAATAAGTTTGAGAATTAAGTTTGTTTGTACCGGCATGATGACAATATAGCTCCTCGTCCTTTGGGCATCAGAGGATGAACATGTGTAGCAAAGGAAGGTTGCACTAGTTGCTCTTACATTCTGCTGCTTCTAGGATCATGATCAGAGCAACTCAAATTGGAGTTTCTTATGGTAGTAGTGTAGTAATCATTTGTAAATTTTCTCTTTTCCCTTCTAAAAGCTTCTTGTTTCTTGTAGCGCCAATAATAACAAAATAAATTAAAACTGAAAACCTTGTTGAATTGTGCGAGGACAGTGATGCTTAATTGGGAGTATGTTCAAATCAATAGTACTACTGGTACAGTATTTTCCTGTCCTGCGACATGGCCTCATCTCCCAATGCATGAAGGCGTCACACTGTTCACCACCAGGCGTAGATCATGAATTCCTAAGCTGGCAGTGTACACCTGATCATCTGAGCAACTTGGCAGTGGTAATTTATCAGGGCAGGTTAGAGCTCGTGTGGTAACATGGATCTGAATTCTCAAACACTCGCTGACTTGCCAGTGACGATCAGAGAGTACTACGATGTCATGTGATTTGCTCAACCACATTCCCCGTAGCCATCTAGGAGTATGTAGCGCAGGCAGGAGTGTATCTGATCTGATCTGATCTGTATTGGCGTTGACGAGTCCGAAGAAAGATATGTGGATGGATTGGGGGAGCCGCTGCGGCATTGATTTTCCGAGGACGGAGGGGCGGGGTTCGTGTTGCTGTTAGGGGCGTGACCTGGCATTAAGTGATGTGACCACGAGAGCGACCAAGGCGTTAATGGGAAAAAAATCTATGCGGATCGGCCCATCCCCCGCAGGTAAAGAAAGCGAGGTGTGTGGATTTTGTTCAGGTGAGCGACGACGAGGACTTGTCTTGTCCCCCACCCATCCCCTCCCCTCCCCTCCCCTCCCCTCCCCTCCCTCGGGACATGCTACGGTAGCATTGCTTGCTTGGTTTTCCACCATCTCTGACTGCTCTTTACTTTCCCGGTTCTCCCCTCCCACACACAACGGGTTGGTGAATGAATCGGCGCAGCAGCGGCAGGGAGCGGGTCAGTGTCTAGCGTCAAAAAATCTCATCATCGGACACGAAAACGCACGGTTGGAATCGTTTGGTTTTACGTATGATTCAACGACTTGGAGCCGTGCGCCCGCGCGACTGACCAGGTTCGCCAGTCGTGTTCCCATGGTATGAGCACAACAAGGGCGAGCTCGCGCTTCTCGCGCGGGGACACCGTGTGAAATCCAGTGACCACCTCACATTTCCTGTAAAAAAGGCTTAAAAGTTCAGTGTTATTTCATCTATGTCTGATCAATGTTAGATACAATACGTATTAGAGTGTGCTCTTTTGGCGAACCAATCTGTGGTTGGATGCTTATGAGGACAGTGGTATCCCTAGCCCACCAGGGTCAAGTCCTAGTCTCACATTGGTGCTTGCATTATTTCTGGATTTATTTCAGGCTTTCGGTGGTGTTTGTTCACTGGGACCAGACATTTCCATCGACTACCAGGTGCCTATGGTGACTTCCTAAAATTTCAAGATGCTATGCCGCCTCGGCCTGGTGACCGTATGCTCGTGTATGTGAGCGACTTCAATTGTATTGTGTTCAAAACAAAAAGTGTGTGCACTTTTGGCTACCGGGTAACAAGAAATCATAGTATCTACCAGTTTTAGGAAATTTTGAAACAAATCACATATGCACATGATGTAGAACCTTCTATTTTCTTTGGAGTCACACATTGGATTTTAGGTTTGAGTTTTCCTTCAGTATACCACCGTTAAAAGTTTACATGAATCGTAAAGTTACTTTAAAAAACTATCATTATATCAAAAGGCAGATCAAACGAATTGAATACATTGATTTGGACACAAAAGACTATATTACCCTTTTATTTGAAGGGGTAATTTCTAATCTCCATCTTTAATCTGCGGGGGATCATTATCTCTGTTTTTTTGTGGGGGGTCATTATCTATGTTTAACATTATGCCACTAGTAATTGTTGAGCATACTTGCTCCTTCCTCCCGTTATCTTCGTTTCATGTTATCGCTCCATAGGATTACTGAGCACATTAACTCCTTCCTCCCGTTATTTTTGTTTCATGCTATCGCTCCATAGGTCTTATCCTACCGATAATTACGGAGCACATTTACACCTTCCTCCCGTTATTTTTGTTTCATGCTATCGCTCCATAGGTCTTATCCTACCGATAATTATGGAGCACATTTACACCTTCCTCCCGTTATCTTTGCTCCACGTTATCACTTTATGGGTCGTATCCTACCGATAATTATGGAGTATATTTGCTATTTCCTACAGCTATCTTTCTACCACTAGTTACTGATCATGTTTATTCTTTCCACTCATTATCTTTATTTCACATTGACGCAAGATAGGTAGTCCTATCGATAAACACGGAGTAGATATATTCCTTCGCCATGTTATCATTGTTCCATGGTATTGCTTCATGGGTCCTATCCTACCGAGAATTATGGAGAGTATTTACTCTTTCCTCCGGTTGTCTCTGTTCCATATTATCGCTCCATGAGTCTTATCTAGTTGATAATGGTGGAGCATCTTTACTCCTTCCACATGTTATCACTCCATAGTTCTTATCCTACCTATAATTAGAGAGTAAATTACTCCTTCCTTTGTTTATTTATATTTGACATTATGGCTTCTTGGCTCTTATCCCACGAAAAAATACGAAGCATATTTACTCCTTCCTCTTGTTATCCATGTGTATGTTGTCCAATCGGTAATTACAGAGCATATTTACTGCCTCCTCTTGTTATTCTCGCTGAACATTACACATCCATCACTACAGGAATCAGCTACTTTGCCATCTGCCACGACAGACGGCAAAGGCAAGGATGGCGGACGACAAATGCCTTTGCCGTCTGCCGCGGACGGCAAAAGGCTCCGGCAAAGATAGGATCGGTAAAGAGCTACTTTGCAGTCTGCTTTTTGAAGCGGACGACAAAGGTGTCTTTGCCATCAGCAGCTGACGACAAAGAAAGCCGATGGAAATAGCTGTTAGTCCGTTAGGTGGCTAACGACAGTCTTTGCCGTCCGCCGCTGACGGAAAAAAGCATCAGGCCTTTGCCGTCCACCGTATGATGTCAGCTGGACGTCACTGCCCGCCAAGGCTTTGTCGTCCGCCACTGTAGGCAAATGTGGTGATTCTTTGCCGTCTGCCACTGTAGGCAAAGGCTTTGCCATCCGTTGATGTAGGCAAACTGACCAAATGGGTCAGCTCCCAGGGAGCACAGGTGGCCGCCGCGTGGCTTCTTTGCATCAGGACCACGGTAGATAGAATACTTGGGTCGCATGTTGAGCCATAATATAGACATCAGGAACATCTAAATGGGTGCTTTGTTTGATTTCAACTAGCCCTATATGTTCATGAGTCCTTCTAGTCTCCTTCGGCTGAAACCAATAACATTTGAAGACTACGACATTCGGTGGGTTTTCACCATAGAATAGAAGTTCATAAATTGCTTCAACTCTCCCATAATACTCAGTACCTCCTTCGCCGATAGCAGATACACAACAATTTGTAGACTTTCGGACGGCCATAGATAGCTCTTTGCCATAGGTACGAAAGCGATACCCGCTGATGTCGTATTTGTCAAATGAACGGACCTTATAGTCAAAACCATTAGCGACTTGTCTCAATTCGGTGTCCATAGACTCTGAATTAGCCTACAAGTTTAATACGAAAGGATTGTTGCATTACGCCCAAATTAGCGAATGAAATGAAATTGTCTAATAGAAATTACCGTTTGTTTGAACCAAGAGATGAAACTGGGATAGCCGCCTCCTTGCTTTGCGAGAAGCTCATACTCTTCGACGGAATCCTTTTGGATCACCGCTCCATACAAGAATATGGCGACGTATCGACTGTATGAAATATCCAAGAATAAGAGCAATTCAAAGGAAGTAGAAGTTGCGAAACAATGTACCGAGAACTTACTCGATGTACGGCCGCACTTCTATCAGGTTATTGAAGATATACAACAAAATGGTCCGCCATTCTTCGTTATCCAAAGATACTGGTTTCGAACCACTGGCTGGTGCGAGATTCCCTTTGAATAGGCTGAGGTTGGATCCACCCTTTTTAGGGTCGTCAGCATTGTACCGAGGCTTTGGATTATGCAAATGACGATTTTTGGCTTCGTAGTGTGCTGTCACAAAGTTTGTCGCCTCCTCAGTGATGAATGCCTTGGCCATCGGTGCTTCAATTTTACGTTTATTTTTACATTTTTCTTGAAGCGTCTTCTGCATCCTCTCAGTTGGGTAGCACCAACGATTTTGCATGGGCCCCCCCAATCTTGCCTCGATCGGGAGATGCAAAATCAAATGCTGCATTGGGTTAAAGAAGCCCGGTGGAAAGATCTTCTCTAACTTGCAGATCAACTCCGGCGCCAACTCTTCCATTTCTTCTAGCATGCCAGGCGATAGTTCTTTCGCACAAAGAACACGAAAGAAATAGCTGAGTTCTGCCAGTACTAGCCATTCATCCTTAGGGATGAAGCCACGCAACATCACCGGCATTACCCGCTCAATCCATATGTGTCAATCATGACTCTTGAGACCAAATATCTTCAATTTATCAAGACTCGCTCCCCTCTTTAGATTCGCTGCATACCCATTAGGGAATATCAACTGCATTTTCACCCACAAGATAATTTCCCTCATAGCTGGCCTTCCAAGATTGAACCATGCCTTTGGCTTCGTCCAGTTCTGCTTTCCTTTCGGTTCTTTCATGTTTTGTATCGGCCTATCACATAGCGCCTCCAGATCGACTCTAGCCTTAGTATTATCCTTTGACTTCCCATCTATGCCGAACAATGTACCAAAATGTGCCTCGGCGATATTCTTCTCGGTGTGCATCACGTCGATGTTGTGTGGGCAAAGGAGGTCTTTGAAGTACGGCAGATCCCATAAGCATGCATTGTGAGTCCAGGCGTGCTTAGAATTATACCCCTTGAAGTACCCTGGACGCTGTAGATCTAGCTCGAGAGCATTTAACTGATCCAGGTTCTGTTAGTCTGTCAACGCAGGTGGTGCAGAGTTGTTGACAACTCTACCTCTGATGAAGTTCTTCTTTTCTTTCCTGAACTTATGGCGAGGATCCAGGAACTGTCCATGCATGTCGAAGCAAGAAAACTTGCGACCGGCCTGAAGCCAACGAAACTCAAGAGCTCCCTTGCATGTGGGGCACGGGAACCTTCCATGCACACACCAGCCAACGAATAGCACATACATCGGCAAGTCATGCGTCGAGTACATGTACCAGACACGTATTATGAAGTTCCATTTGCTATAGGAGTCGTATGTCTTGAACCCATTATCCCATGCTTCTTGCAATTCGTCCTTAAGCAGCTGCATGCACACATTCATATTTCCCCGGATGGTTGGGCCCTGGAATTATCAACGTCAGGAAAATGTTCTTTCTTTGCATAATCTGTCCGGGAGGGAGATTGAGTGGAAAGACAAATACGGGCCAACAACTGTATTGGGCTGCCATCAGACCAAACACACTGAACCCATCCGTGCTGATGCCGACTCGAGGATACCTCGGATCTGCCGCTTTGTCAGCATGTAATTCATCAAACTTTTTCCACGCAACACCATATGATGTGTGTACCATCATCAGATTCCCATATGCATCTAGTTCGGTTCTTTTGCCTGTTTTGTGCCATGTCATCTGTCTGGGCATCTCTTCGACCATGAAAAGACGTTGAAGTCTTGGTATGATTGGCATATACCAAAGAACACTAACGTGGATTTTGGTCTGCGTTTTCTCACCCATACCGTTGTCTACCACAACATACCTGGAAGACTTGCAATTGGGACAATAGTTCAAGTCCGCATAGTCAAGCCTAAATAAGGCACATCCTTTCTCACTGGCATGTATCTTCTCATAGGGCATCTCCAGTGCATGGAGGATTTTGTCTGACTGATACAGGTTTGTAGGCATTACATGGCCTTTGGGTAGAAAGCGTCAAAATACTGTCATCATTGCGTCGTAGCATTCTCTGCCCAAGTTGAACTGAGCCTTCAAAGCCATTACTTGTGAGATGGCATCCAACTGACAAAGCTCAATGTGCTCGTGGAGCGGACGTTTTGAAGACTCCAACATTTCATTGAAGGCCTTTGCAGATTCCTTCATCTCCTCGTCCGAATCCCGAGCATCATCCAAGTCTTGCACCATGTTTTCCATCCCGGTACCATGCTCGTCGGTGCGATGACGATCCACCTCAGCTCAGTCACGTTGGGCAGACTCACTATGAAATGTCCACATTGTATAATCGGGCGTAAAACCACTCTTCTGCAGGTGTTTGCCTATTTCAGCCTCTATCCTCTTTTCCCAATTGTCGCACCGGAAACAGGGGCACCAGGTTTTCCTCTGGCCATTTGCAAATGCGGCTTGCACAAACCCCTTGGTTTTTGTGAACCATTCAGTGCTCCATTTGTTCTGACCAGTGTGACCGGTGTACATCCACGCACAATTGCTCATCTTGACTTTCAGAGCTACTGGACACACAACAATTATATATATATATATATATATATATATATATATAATATATATATATATATATAATTCACCATGTATATATTCATCAGTTGATCTAGTTTGTCAATTTGATTACGTCCATGCAACCTACACTCTAGTAGGTAATGATAGGTCCTAATCCCACCCGAGTATGTGTAGATTGGGTTCATTTCCCCATGCTATGATCTAGATCCGATGCAAAATTCAGCACCTCTCCGCTGTTCTCCTGATACACGTCTCTGCAATAAACAGAGAGGATGTGTACCCGGAGAACAACAGGGGAGGCACTGGTGGAATTTATGCGTCAGATCCGGAGCAAAGCATATGGGAAAACGAACCCAATCTACACATACTTGGGCTGTCCATGGACATCGTTGGACAATTCGAAAGAATCACGGTTATAAATATGCAAATGCATGCATATTTATAACTATAACCCTTTCGAACGGGAGACACATATTGGTTACGCATATTGATGATTCAAGACACATCTATAGCTAGCTAGCAAGTGTCATCGGCACGAACACCGGAACAGAGCAAATAATTAAGGGGGAGAGGAGGACATGTCATTTGTGCTCACCCACAAACCAAGGAGCAGAGCTCGTCAAACACACGGGGAGGTCGTCGAACACCAAACCTCGCAGCGATGAAACAACTGCACATTTAAATCTACCCGATCAACACAATTATATATGATGTTTTTCATAACAAAATCGAAAAATATATGACCTAACTCATAATTCACAAATATATGACCCCGTCGACCTCTACTGTCGTGGGTGTCGTGTCGGGGTCGGGGTTCCGTGTCGGGTCGGGGTGTTGTTTCGGGGTCGGGGTCGGGGTGTGGTGTCAGGTTGTTGGGGGTCGGGGGTCGGGGTCGGGGTGTCGTGCCGGGGTGTCGGGGTGGCGTGTCGGGGTCGGGGTCGGGGTGTGGGTCGGGGTGTGGTGTCCGGGTGTCGGGGTCGGGGTGTGGTGTCAGGGGTCGGGGTCGGGGTCGGGGTGTCATGCCGGGGTGTCGGGGTGGTGTGTCGGGGTCTAAGTGTTAGGGTGTCGGGGTCGGGGTCGGGGTCGGGGTGTCGGGGTCGAGGTTGGGGTGTGGTGTCAGGGTGTCGGGGGTCGGGGTCGGGGTCGGGGTGTCGGGGTGGCGTGTCGGGGTCGGAGTGTCAGGGTGTCGGGGTGTCGGGGTCGGGGTGTCGGGGTGTCAGGGTGTCTTTTTCTTCTACTTCTTCTTCTCCTTTTTCCTCTTCTTCTTCTTCTTTTCTTCTTCTTCTTTTCTTCTTCTTCTTCTTCTTCTCCTTTTCCTCCCTCCTCCTCCTCCTATTCCTCTTCTTTCTTCCTCTTCTTCTTCTTCTTCTTCTTCTTCTTCTTCTTCTTCTTTCTTCTTCTTCTTCTTCTTCTTCTTCTTCTTCTTCTTCTTCTTCTTCTTCTTCTTCTTCTTCTTCTTCTTTCTTCTTTCTTCTTTTCTTTCTTTCTTCTCCCTCTCTTCCCTCCCTCCTCCTTCCTCCTTCTACTCTTCTTCTTCTTCTAAACTAAAACTAAAACTAATCTAAAATAAACTAAACTAAAACTAAAACTAAAACTAAACTAAAACCAAAACTAAAGTAAAATTATAACTAAAACAGAAACTAAATTAACTAAAAGAATCTAAACAAACTAAACTAAAAAGGGGGGAGATTACTCACCGGTGGGTTGGCGTGGCCGGTGGAGGGGAGGCGGTGGCCCGGTGAAGGGGGAGGCCGCGGTGGGTGGGGACGACGGGCGTCCCATGGAGGGGAGGCCGCGGCGGCCGGTGGCGGCGGCGGTCCGATGGAGGGGGCCGCGGCAGCTGGGGCGGCGCCGGCCGGTGGAGGGGAAGGTCACGACGGGTGGTGGGTGATGGGGCGAGGGGGCGTGGGGGCGGTGGCGGCAGGTGGGGCGACGGGGCGAGGGGCGGCGGGTGGTGGGGCAACAGGGCGAGGGCGAGGGACGGTGGCGGTGGGTGGTGGGGCGACGGGGCGAGGGGCGGCGACGGGTGGTGGGGCGACGGGGCAAGAGGGGCGGGGGCTGGTCGGGGCGACGGGGCGAGGCGCGGCGGCGGGTGGTTGGGGCGGCGGTGGCCTCATCGGGGAGAGGCGGACAGAAAGAGAGAGAGAGAGAGGGAGGGGCGGGGTGGGGGCATTAGTTAGGTTAACCCCTTTGTCGTCCGCCCCCTTTGTCGTCCGCTTTTTTGCTCTTTGCCGTCCGCTAGTGGACGGCAAAGAGGAGGCCATTAGTTTTTTTAGCTGCTCGTTAGTGGGGCCCACCTCCCTCTTTGCCGTCAGCCAGCTGACAGCAAAGAACTGGCTGATGGCAAAGACCTTCTTTGCCATCAGCCAGTTCTTTGCCGTCCGTTTTCTGCAAGCGGACGGAAAAGACCTTCTTTGCCATCGGCCAGCTGACGACAAAGAACTGGATTTCAGTAGTGCATAGGTGAGGGAGTTATGGACTAAGGGGTCCTCGGGGCGACGACCCATTGTACATGGGTTGGACTGGTGGAGCCGTATATTGACAGGATATCTATGAAGCCGTGGTGTGCCCCCCAAGTCAAGAAGGCGCGGGATCTCTTTAATTCCTTATTGTAATCTATCTTCGGTAACCCTAACCCTGTCGGTGTCTATATAAACCGAGGAGGGTAGTCATTAGGGTTAGAGCTACATTCATCACCTCTTGCCTTAGGGTTTAGCTCATGCTAATCTCGAGGTAGATCTACTCTGTAAACCACGTTATACCTTCAATATAATCAAGAATGACATAGGGTTTACCTCTTCAAGAGGGCCCGAACCTGGGTAAACACTGTGTTCGTCGTCCCTAGATCCATAGCTTGGGACCCCCTACCCCAAGGTCTGCCGGTTTTGACACCGACATTGGTACTTTCATTGAGAGTTCCGCTATGGGATCACCCAAAGGATCGATGACTTGCTTGATCATAGGAGAAGGCGTTGGATCCTGGGACTTCTTCATCCCCGGTCAACTCTTTGCATTTGGTAGCATCATGCTGCATGCCTACTTGACTGGTCGTTTGGATCAGGTTCGACAACTTCGCCCCCGAACACAAAATTCGATTCGGCAACCTAGAATATGTGGCGGACTCACGGGGCGATCTGGTCATCGTCGGATTCACTACCCTTTCCCGCACCCACGCAGGCCTCGTCGTGCCTGCCTCGGAGTCTCCCTCCAATCCGATCTATGGATTGGCCCCAGCGACCCCAAGCCAGGAGAGCTCCGCCTCGAGCCGCGGCCAGACTCCACCTTCGCCCGAACCCATCATGTTGGCGGAAGACTTATCCTCAACCTTCAAGGCAGGAGCTGGAGGCAGAAGCCAAGAGTCAATCTCGGCCGAACTGTTCCTCCACAATACTCACCCAACCTTTAGCTCCCACGACGAAGTGGTGGTCAATGGCCAGGAATTACCTCCCGCCTGAAGCAACTCGATCTCAAGCCCCAGCACGGAATCCACACGCAGGGATCAAGATCCGTCCTTAACTTCTGATGACTGTGCGGACCCCTTCGAGAACCGTGTTTTGCACCCCGATCTTATTTCGGCCTGTAGAAATCAAGGACTGGCTAGGGCATTGACTGCCCCCATTACAACAGAATCTGGCCAAGAGCCCTCAAGCTCAGCGACCCTCGCTACTATAAACGAGGCGTTGGACCCAAATTCAGAAAATGACTATCCAGGAGGACCTCTCCCCGGATCAAGATCGTCAACCCGTCGAGGCATACTATAGGGAATTTTGCAGCCCACCTACCACCCACTTGGTAGCCACTATGGATGATTTAACCGATATGCTAGACTATAATTCGAATAATACTGAATACATGGTCGAGGAGGACGGAGCCACGGCTAACGTCGATGTTGCCCCCACGTCACCGGCCACTGGCCGGCCACTTCCACCTATGATATTTACATGGTGGACACCCCCAAGGACGACGAGGGCACTCCTAATCAGGATCAAGGCAAGCCCATAGATGAACCGCCCAAACGCCAAAAACAACATCGTCGATCTAAGCCACACCGAAGCCATGCGGGCAACATGGACTCTGCGGAGAACGACACCGCAAATACTATGAATGACCGTGCCGATGCCGCAGCCGATGAACATCCCGAGGATGACCCCGCGGTACAGGAGGATCCGCTCAATCCAGAACACTTCAACAACTCTGAAGGTAGAAACTACCCCCACTCTCTGAAGAGGAGGCCAGTCTTGGGGAGGACGATTTCATCGTCCCCGAAGACCCGCTGGAGCATGAGCTATTCAAACGGAGGCTTCTAGCCACTGCCTGTAGCCTGAAGAAATAAAAGTGCAAAATCAAGGCCGAACATGACACCCTCAATGATCGATGGACCAAAGTCCTAGCCGCCGAAGAAGGGTATGGCTACGAGTGGCAAATCAAGAGCTATCCCAAGCGAAAATTGCTATCGTAGTTTGACGACGAGGCCCTTGAGCCAATACGTACGACACACACATGTGCCGAACACCCGACCGCCCCCTAGAGGGTGGGACAGAGAAATTGACAATGCCGAACATCCGGCAGCACCACCTCGCCATCATGTCAAGGATCAAGCGTGACCGGCCTACAAATACGAGCTCTGCCATGACTTAGATGCTTGACGAGCTCGCACTAGGTCCATTTACGGACCCAGAGAAGACACCCCCGCTTACCGCGAAGGATACTGCAATCGGCTAAACCAAAATGATAGAATCCGAGAGCAACAGCAGGCTCGGAGGGTCGAAGACCTCCGACCTGACATAGCCCGAATTCGGGGTGCCGCACACCCCCTGTGCTTTATAGAAAGGGTGATGCAATACCCATTCCTGGAACGCTTCAAGCCCGTGAACATCGAATCGTATGATGGAACCACAGATCTAGCCGTATGGATAGAGGATTCCCTCCTCCATATACACATGGCGCGAGGAGATGACCTCCACGCCATTAAATATCTGCCGCTAAAGCTTAAAGGTCCAGCCCGACACTTGTTGAACGGCCTTCCCGAAGACTCTATAGGCTACTGGGAAGAGCTTGACAATGCTTTTCGAGCAAACTTTCAGGGCACCTATGTCTGACCTCCGGACATTGACGACCTAAACCACATCATAGAACAACCCGGAGAGTCTGGCCGACAACTTTGGAACCGATTCCTGACTAAGAAAAACCAGATAGTTGACTGTCCGGACGCAGAAGCCTTGGTTTCCTTCAAGCATAGTGTCCAGGACGAATGGCTTGTCCAATAGCTCGGCCAGGACAAACCAAGAACTATGGCAGCCCTTACTTCCCTCATGAGCCGCTTTTGCGCGGGCGAGGATAGTTGGCTTGCTCGCAAGAGCGGCAACCCAGACGCACCCGGTACCTTCGAGGTTCGAGACGGAAATGGAAAGCCCTGATGCAGCAAGAATAAACGTCGCCACAATGATGGCGGGGGCAAGGATATGGCAGTAAATGCCGAATTCCGAAACCAGAAGTTCGGACCCTGAAAGAAAGCCCCTAAAGGCAATAGTGATGACCCTACTAGACTGGATATAATTCTGGATAGGCCTTGTCAGATCGATGGCACATCAGAGAAGCCCGCCAACCACTCCAACTGAAATTGTTGGGTGATCAAACAGGCCGACAAACTCACATCCGAAGACTCGGGCAAAAGCCCACGAAGCAAGGATGATGATGATCCCCACAGGCCGAATAGTGGAGGCCAGAAACCCTTCCATTCTGAGGTCAAGATGATAAACATGATCTATGCAACCCACGTACCGAAGAAGGATAGGAAGCGAGCGCTACTGGACGTATACTCAATCGAGACAGTAGCACCGAAGTTCAACCCATGGTCAGCTTGCCCAATCACGTTCGATCGCAGGGATCATCCCACCAGCATACGCCATGGAGAGTCCGCAGCCCTAGTGCTAGACCCCATTATCGGTGGATTCCACCTCACTAGAGTCCTAATGGACGGAGGTAGCAGCCTCAATCTGATATACAAAGATACAATGAGGAAAATGGGGATCGATCCATCAAGGATTAAACCAGTAAGACCGCCTTTAAGGGGGTCATTCCGGGAGTGGAGGCCTGCTGCACGGGCATCGTGACACTTGAGGTAGTGTTTGGATCTTCGGATAATTTTCGAAGCGAGGACTTGATCTTCGATATTGCACCTTTTCGTAGTGGCCATCACACCCTCCTTAGCCGAACAACTTTCACCAAATTAAATGTCGTTCCACATTACGCGTACCTCAAGTTGAAGATGCCTGGTCCGTCGGGCTTCATAACTATCAACGGCAACACAGAATGCTCACTTCGAACCAAAGAGCACACAGCGCCCCTAGCGGCCGAAGACCACACCTGCCCATATAGGCCCTGATGCCGACCCGCTGTAAAATCCGGCGACAATAGTAAATGGGTTCGAAGCCGTTGCCTGTCATGGGAACCCACATGCGTTCGTCGCAAATAGGGGTACACGCCCCATGGCACACCCACATTCTTCACGCTCCACGTGCCTCGTCAGCACAACTTCGCACTCAAAATACCATGGGCAGCCATGAGGCATACATTAATCCGAAGTACATGTTTGTTTAGACTGAACTTCGCAATTATCTCGTCTTCGGATGACCCGGGGACCAATTCCGGATACCACCAAGCATAAAGCTCCATCAGCAGGATCCTCTCCCATCAAGGTCTCATTGAAGGTCCCAACCCCCACCTAAGCAAAGGCGTAGACGTGCAACAGGGCACAGTGAAGGCTTCAACTCACGCATCAAGGCCATGCGTCAACTTTTACTCTGTAAATTTTCTCCTTTTTCTCTCTTACAAGTACTGCCTTCACAGTTTGGATTGCACGGTTAGACGTCCCGATCTTATGAGAAATAGTAAAAATACCCTTTATGGTGTTTGGATATCCGCAACCTACGACTTTTATATTCCCTTTCCGATTCCACGCTCTTCGAACAGCCCGACATGAAAATATATTAAACTAGTCAAGAGTTTGATTTTATATATCAACTCAATATCTTCAAGTCCGGCACCGCTTTCCGCTAGGTGATCGGCGTCTCGGATATTGCACTATATGCATCTGTTCTGAACTATGCCTTGGCTCAATAGTTGGGTTGCCCGACTCCTGTGCTTGCCTCTTATGTTCGGCACATTAGGCTAAGAGGGCAAAGGGAGAACCCCTGCGATTGTACTTCTGGTTTGCCCAGTTGAGGGAGTCCTGGACTAAGGGGTCCTCGGACAGCCGGACTATATACATTGGCCGGACTGTTAGGCTATGAAGATACAAGATAAAAGACTTTGTCCCGTGTCCGGATGGGACTCTCCTTTGCGTGGAAGGCAAGCTTGGCGATTCGGATATGTAGATTGCTTTCTCTATAACCGACTTTGTGTAACCCTAGCCCCTCCGGTGTCTATATAAACCGGAGGGTTTAGTCTGTAGGACAACAATCACAACTTCATAGGCTAGTCTTCTAGGGTTTAGCCATTACAATCTCGTGGTAGATAAACTCTTGTAATACTCATATTCATCAAGATCAATCAAGTAGGAAGTAGGGTATTACCTTCATAGAAAGGACCCGAACCTGGGTAAACATTGTGTCCCCCGGCTCCTGTTACCATTAACCTTAGACACACAGTTCGGGACCCCTTACCTGAGATTCGCCGGTTTTGACACCGAGATTGGTGCTTTAATTGAGAGTTTCGTTGTGTCGTCGAAGATAGGCTTGATGGCTCCATCAATCATCTACAACAACACACTCCATGGGGAAATTTTCCTCCCCGGACAGATCTTCGTATTCGGTGGCTTCGCACTACGGGCCAACTCGCTTGGCCATCTAGAGCAGATCGATAGCTATGCCCCTGGCCATCAGGTCAAATTCAGAAGCCTGAATTTTGTGGCCGATATCCGTGGAGACTTGATGTTCGACGTGTTTGAGCCCGTGACGGCTGTCCCCGGCCACCATGATGAACATGACCTAGATCTGTCATCGGGCCACACGCAGGAGATAGTGCCTGTGGCCGCCCTGGCCCTAGAGCCGGAGCGGGCTGCATCGCCCGAAGACGGGAAGCTTAACCCCGCCATGGAGGCCGCAGACTCAGCGGCGCTCGAGCCGCACACAAACCCAACATTGAGCTGGGCTTGTGTTACCGGAACCTCGGACTCGTTTCCGACCATGGGTTCCGGACCACGTGCATCCGCACCCATTGAACCTGATTGGGTGCCGGTCTTGGCGTTCAGCTCCACGGATATGTTCCAACACTCGCCACTAGGTGATGTGCTAAACTCATTGAAATCCCTCTCCTTGTCAGGAGACTCTCGGCCGAACTATGTCCAGCTCGAGTGGGGAGAGGACGACGAAGAATTTTGTGTCCCACCCACCACCCACATTATAGCCACTGTCGACGACTTAACCGACATGCTTGACTACGACTCCGAAGACATTGATGGTATGGACGATGATGCCGGAGAGGATTAGGAACCACTGCCTACAGGGTGTTGGACAACCACTTCCTCATATGACATATACATGGTGGATACACCAAAAGAAAACAACGGCCACGATGAAAATCCAGTCGAGGATAAACCTCCTGAGAAACAGCCGAAGCGCTGACATTAGCGGCGCCGCTCTAAGCCATGCTGTAGTAAAAATAGAAATACCATCACAGAAGAGGATAATACTCCAGATGGTACCGAAAACAATGAAGACCCCATTGAGCCAACTTCCGAACAAGAGGAACGGGAAGATGAGCGAGCCAACCCTGATGAACAGGCCATGAACGAAGACTCGGAGGATAGCAACTACCTCCTGCCCTCCGAGGACGAGGTGGGCCTCGGTGACGAAGATTTCATCGTGCCTGAGGAGCCTGCCAAACAGGAACGCTTTAAGCGTCAGCTAATTGCCACCATAAGAAGCCTGAAAAAGAAGCAGCAGCAACTTCAAACTGATCAAGATCTGGTCAATGAAAGATGGACTGATGTCCTGGCAGCCGAGGAATAAGGCCTCGAGCGCCCAACCAAAAGCTACCCAAAGCGCAAACTGTTACCACAGTTCGATGACAGGGCGCTGGAGCCTATCCTACCAAGGTACGATGCGACTGACCGACCACCACGTGGCCGGGACAAAGGGGCACCTCGAGCGGAACACCAGCCCACACTACCTCGCCGAATAGACAGAAATACAACAGCTTGGGGATATACACATGACCTGCAACACGATTTGGAAAAGAGAGCAGGTCAGACAAGATGCATCTATGGATCACGGGGGCGCGCCTCGACGCGCAACGACGGCCATCTGGCTGAGCGTGAGAAACATAACCATGTCTGGGCTGAAAACCGCAGACGAGCTCCATCCAAGCTACGTCACGACCTGGCCCGATACAATGGCGCCGCACACCCCCTTTGCTTCACTGACGAAGTAATGGGACATGATTTCCCAGAAGGTTTTAAACCCGTAAACATCGAATCATATGATGGCACAACAGACCCCGCAGTGCGGATCGAGGATTTTCTCCTCCACATTCATAGGTCCCGCGGAGATGATCTTCACGCCATCAAATACCTCCCGCTCAAACTCAAGGGACCAGCTAGATACTGGTTAAACAGCCTGCCCGAAAACTACGTTGGCAGCTGGGAGGAATTGTATGGCGCCTTCCTCGACAACTTCCAAGGCACATATGTCCAACCTCCGGATGACGATGACCTAAGTCATATAATCCAACAACCCGGAGAGTCAGCCAGGAAATTCTGGACTCGACTCCTAACTAAAAAGAATGAAATCGTCGACTATCCGGACACCCAAGCCCTAGCGGCCTTTAAACACAGCATCCGTGATGAATGGCTGGCCAGACACCTTGGCCAGGAAAAACCGAAGTCCATGTCAGCCCTTACGACACTCATGACCCGCTTCTGTGCGGGCGAAGACAGCTGGCTAGCCCGTAGCAACAACAATACAAGTGAACCTGACACTTCTGAAGCTAGAAACAGCACGGCAAGCCCCGACGCAATAGACATAAGCGTCGAAACAACGGTGATAGTACCGAAGACACGGCGGTCAACACCGGATTTAGTGGCTCCAAGTATGGTCAGCGGAAGAAGCCATTCTAGAGAAATAATCCGGGCCCGTCCAGTCTAGACCGCATTCTAGATCGACCATGCCAAATCCATGGCACTCCTAATAAACCAGCCAATCACACCAACAGAGAATGTTGGGTTTTCAAACAGGCCGGCAAGTTAAATGCCAAGAATAAGGAGAAAGGGTGGCAAAGCAAGGACGATGATGAGGAACCCCGACCACCAAACACAGGGGGACAAAAGAAATCCCCCCCAAGTCAAAACGGTGAACATGATATACGCCGCCCACATCCCCAAGAGGGAGTGGAAGCGAGCACTCAGGTACGTCTATGTGATGGAGCCAGTCGCCCCAAAGTTCAACCCATGGTCCTCCTGTCCGATCACCTTTGATCGCAGGGACCATTCGACCAGTATCTGTCATGGCGGTTCAGCCGCATTGGTCCTTGACCCAATTATTAATGGATTCCACCTCACATGAGTCCTCAAGGATGGTGGCAGCAGCGTGAACCTGCTCTATCAGGATACAGTGCGCAAAATGGGCATTGATCCCCCAAGGATCAACCCACAAAAACCACCTTTAAAGGTGTCATACCAGGTGTAGGGGCCTGTTGTACGGGCTCAATCACACTGGAAGTGGTCTTCGGATCCCCGGATAATTTCCAAAGCGAAGAGTTAATCTTCGACATCGTCCCCTTCCGCAGTGGTTATCATGCACTGCTCGGATGGACCGCATTTGCTCGATTCAATGCGGTGCCTGTTGGAAATATGCCCTAGAGGCAATAATAAAATGTTTATTATTATATTTCCTTGTTCATGATAATTGTCCATTGTTCATGCTTTAATTGTATTAACTAGAAACCATAATACATGTGTGAATACATAGACCACAACATGTCCCTAGTGAGCCTCTAGTTGACTAGCTCGTTGATCAATAGATGGTTATGGTTTCCTGACCATGGACATTTGATGTCATTGATAACGATATCATATCATTAGGAGAATGATGTGATGGACAAGACCCAATCCTAAGCATAGCACAAGATCGTGTAGTTCGTTTGCTAAAGCTTTTCTAATGTCAAGTATCATTTCCTTAGACCATGAGATTGTGCAACTCCCGGATACCGTAGGAATTCTTTGGGTGTACCAAACGTCACAACATAACTGGGTGGCTATAAAGGTGCACTACACGTATCTCCAAAAGTGTCTGTTGGGTTGGCACGAATCGAGACGGGGGATTTGTCACTCCGTATGACGGAGAGGTATCTCTGGGCCCACTCGGTAATGCATCATCATAATGAGCTCAATGTGACCAAGTAGTTAGTCACGGAATCATGCATTACGGAACGAGTAAAGTGACTTGCCGGCAATGAGATTGAACGAGGTATTGGGATACCGATGATCGAATCTCGGGCAAGTAACATAACGATAGACAAAGGGAATTGTATACGCGATTGACTGAATCCTCGACATTGTGGTTCATCCGATGAGATCATCATGGAATATGTGGGAGCCAATATGGGTATCCAGATCCCGCTATTGGTTATTGGCCGGAGAGATGTCTCAGTCATGTCTGCATGGTTCCCGAACCCGTAGGGTCTACACACTTAAGGTTCGGTGACGCTAGAGTTGTTATGGGAAATAGTATGTGGTTACCGAAGGTTGTTCGGAGTCCCGGATGAGATCCCGGACATGACGAGGAGCTCCGTAATGGTGCGGAGGTGAAGATCGGTATATTGGACGAAGGGTATTGGAGTCCGGAATTGTTCCGGGGGTACCAGGTGATGACCAGCGTGTCCGAAAGGGGTTTTGGAGGCCCCGGCAAGCGTTGGGGGGACTTATGGGCCAAGGGGAGGGGGCACATCAGCCCCCTATGGAGCTGAGCGCCCCTCCCACCCCATCTCACGTAACCAGGAGAGGTGGGGGCGCCACCCCTAGGGCAGCCGCCCCTCCCGGCTTGGGGGGCAAGTTTCCTAGGGGGTGGGGGCGCCCAAACCCATCTAGGGTTTCCCCTATGGCCGCCGCCCCTCCCCTAGGGAACCCTAGGGCGCTTCCCCCTCCTCCCTTCCCCCTATATATAGTGAGGGAGAGAGAGGGCAGCCGCACTCTTCCCCTGGCACAGCCCTCTCCCTCCTTCAACACCTCCTCCTCCTCCGTAGTGCTTGGCGAAGCCCTGCCGGAGAACCACGAGCTCCATCACCACCATGCTGTCGTGTTGTCGGAGTTCTCCCTCAACTTCTCCTCTCCCCTTGCTGGATAAAGAAGGAGGAGACGTCCCCGGGCTGTACGTGTGTTGAACGCGGAGGCACCGTTGTTCGGTGCTTAGATCAGATTCGGCCGTGATCTGAATCGCTTCGTGAATGACTCCACCGACTGCGTTCTTGTAACGCTTCCGCTTAGCGATCTTCAAGGGTATGAAGATGCACTCCCTCTCTCTCTCGTTTCTAGTCTCTCCATAGATTGATCTTGGTGAAGCGTAGAAAATTTTGAATTTCTGCTATGTTCCCCAACAGTGGCATCATGAGCTAGGTCTATTGCGTAGATTCTATGCACGAGTAGAACACAAGTTGTTGTGGGCGTTGATTTTTTCAATATGCTTACCGTTACTAGTCCTATCTTGTTTCGACGGTATTGTGGGATGAAGCGGCCCGGACCGACCTTACACGTACACTTACGTGAGACAGGTTCCACCGACTGACATGCACTTGTTGCATAAGGTGGCTAGCGGGTGCCAGTCTCTCCCACTTTAGTCGGATCGGATTCGACGAAAAGGGTCCTTATGAAGGGTAAATAGCAATTGGCATATCATGCTGTGGTTTTGCGTAGGTAAGAAAGGTTCTTGCTAGAAACCCATAGTAGCCACGTAAAACATGCAAACAACAATTAGAGGACGTCTAACTTGTTTTTGGCGGGTATGCTATGTGATGTGATATGGCCAAGAAGGATGTGATGAATGAAATATATGTGATGTATGAGATTGATCATATTCTTGTAATAGGAATCACGACTTGCATATCGATGAGTATGACAACCAGCAGGAGCCATAGGAGTTGTCTTTATTTATTGTATGACCCGCGTGTCACTGAATAATGCAATGTAATTACTTTACTTCATTGCTAAACCGTTAGCCATAGTAGTAGAAGTAATAAGTTGGCGAGATAACTTCATGGAGACACGATGATGGAGATCATGATGATGGAGAGCATGGTGTCAGACCGGTGACGATGATGATCATGGAGCCCCGAAGATGGAGATCAAAAGGAGCAAAATGATATTGGCCATCTCATGTCACTATTTGATTGCATGTGATGTTTACCATGTTTATGTATCTTATTTGCTTAGAATGACGGTAGTAAATAAGATGATCCCTCATAATAATTTCAAGAAAGTGTTCCCCCTAACTGTGCACCATTGCGAAAGTTCGTTGTTTCGAAGCACCACGTGATGATCGGGTGTGATAGATTCTAACGTTCACATACAACGGGTGTAAGACAGATTTACACATGCAAAACACTTAGGTTGACTTGACGAGCCTAGAATGTACAGACATGGCCTCGAAACACGAGAGACCGAAAGGTCGAACATGAGTCGTATAGTAGATACGATCAACATGAATATGTTCACTGATGATGACTAGTCCGTCTCACGTGATGATCGGACACGGCTTAGTTGACTCGGATCATGTATCACATAGATGACTAGAGGGATGTCTATCTGAGTGGGAGTTCATTAGATGAACTTAATTATCCTAAACATAGTCAAAAGGTCTTTGCAAATTATGTCGTAGCTCACGTTTTATTTCTACTGTTTTAGATATGTTCCTAGAGAAAATTTAGTTGAAAGTTGATAGTAGCAATTATGCGGACTGGGCCCGTAAACTGAGGATTGTCCTCATTGCTGTGTAGAAGGCTTATGTCCTTAATGCACCACTCGGTGTGCTGAACCTCGAACGTCGTCTGCGGATGTTGCGAACATCTGACGTACACGTTTTGATGACTACGTGATAGTTCAGTAATGTTAAACGGTTTAGAATTGAGGCGCTAAAGACGTTTTAGAAACGTCGCGGAACATATGAGATGTTCCAAGGGCTGAAATTGGGATTTCAGGCTCGTGCCCACGTCAAGAGGTATAAGACCTCCGACGAGCTTCTTAGCCTACATAATAAGGGAGAAAAGCTCAATTGTTGAGCTTGTACTCAGATTGTCTGGGTACAACAATCACTTGAATCGAGTGGGAGTTAATCTTCCAGATGAGACAGTGATGGTTCTCCATAGTCACTGCCATCAAGCTATTAGAGCTTCGTGATGAACTATAACATATCAGGGATAGATATGATGATCCTTGAGCTATTCGCGATGTTTGACACCGCGAAAGTAGAAGTCAAGTAGGAGCATCAATTGTTGATGGTTAGTAAAACCATTAGTTTCAAGAAGGGCAAGGGCAAGAAGGGATACTTCATGAAACGGCAAAACAGTTGCTTCTCTAGTGAAGAAACCCAAGGTTGAACCCAAACCCGAGACTAAGTGCTTCTGTAATAAGGGGAACGGTCACTGGAGCAGAATTACCCTAGATACTTGGTAGATAAGAAGGCAGGCAAGGTCGACAGAAGTATATTGGATATACATTATATTGTGTACTCTACTAGTACTCCTAGTAGCACCATGGTAATAGATACCGTTTCGGTTGCTAAGTGTTAGTAACTCGAAATAAATGGCTACGGAATAAACGGAGACTAGCTAAAGCCGAGGTGACGATATGTGTTGGAAGTATTTCCAAGGTTGATGTGATCAAACATCGCACGCTCCCTCTACCGTCAGGATCGGTGTTAAACCTAAATAATTATTATTTGGTGTTTGTGTTGAGCATAGACATGATTAGATTATGTCTATCATAATACGGTTATTAATTTAAGGAGAATAATGGTTACTCTGTTTATTTGAATAATACCTTCAATGGTATTGCACCTAAGATGAATGGTTTATTGAATCTTGATCATAGTGATACACATGTTCATGCCGAAAGATATAAGATAGTAATGATAGTACCACCTACTTGTGGCACTGCCATGTAAGTCATATTGGTATAAAACGCATGAAGAAGCTCCATGTTGATGGATCTTTGGACTCACTCGTTTTTGAAAAGTTTGAGACATGCGAACCATGTCTATTGGTATGTACGCATGAAGAAACTCCATGCAGATGGATCATTTGGACTCACTTGATTTTGAATCATTTGAGACATGAAAATCATACCACATGGGCAAGATGACTGAAAAGCCTCGTTTTCAGTAAGATGGAACAAGAAAGCAACTTGTTGGAAGTAACACATTTTGATGTATGCAGTCCAATGAGTGCTGAGGCACACAGTGGATATCGTTATGTTCTTACTTCACAGATGATTTGAGTAGATGCTGAGTATATTTACTTGATGAAACACAAGTCTGAATTATTGAAAGGTTCAAGTAATTTCAGAGTGAAGTTGAAGATCGTTGTGATAAGAGGATAAAATGTCTATGATATGATCATAGAGATGAGTATCTGAGTTATGAGTTTGCTATGCAATTAAGACATTGTGGAAATTGTTTCACAACTAATAACGCCTGGAACACCATAGTGTGATGGTGTGTCCGAACATCATAGCTGCACCCTATTTGATATGGTGCATACCATGATGTCTCTTATCGAATTACCACTATTGTTTATGGGTTAGGCATTAGAGACAACCGCATTCACTTCAAATAGGGCACCACGTAATTCCGTTGAGATGACAACGTATGAACTATGGTTTAGAGAAACCTAAGCTATCGTTTCTTAAAAGTTTGGGGCTACAATGCTTATATGAAAAAGTTTCATCCTGATAAGCTCGAACCCAGAGCGGATAAATACATCTTCATAGGACACCCAAAACAGTTGGGTATACCTCCTATTTCAGATCCGGAAGCAAAAGTGATTGTTTCTAGAAACGGGTCCGTTCTCGAGGAAAGGTTTCTCTTGAAAGAATTGAGTGGGAGGATGGTGGAGACTTGATGAGGTTGTTGAACCATCACTTCAACTAGTGTGTAGCAGGGCACAGGAAGTTGTTCCTGTCGCACCTACACCAATTGAAGTAGAAGCTTATGATAGTGATCATGAAACTTCGGATCAAGTCACTGCCAAACCTCGTAGGTCGACAAGGATGTGTACTGCTTCAGATTGGTACGTAATCCTGTCTTGGAGGTCATGTTGCTAGACAACAGTGAACCTACGAGCTATGGAGAAGCGATGGTGGGCCGGATTCCGATGAATGGCTCAAGGCCACAAAATCCGAGAGAGGATCCATGTATGAAAACAGAGTGTAGACTTTGGCAGAACTACTCGATGGTCGTAAGGCTGTTGAGTACAGATGGATTTTAAAAGGAAGACGGGCAATGATGGTAAGTGTCACCATTAAGAAAGCTTGACTTGTCATTAAGATGTTTTCCGACAAGTTCAAGGAGTTGACTGCGATGAGACTTTCTCACTCGTAGCGATGCTAAAGAGTCTGTTGGAATTATATTAGCAGTTGCTGCATGATTTATGAAATCTTGCAGATAGGATGTCAAAAACATTGTTCCTCGATGATATTCTTGAGGAAAGGTTGTATGTTATACAACCAAAAGGTTTTGTCAATCCTAAAAGATGCTAACAAGTATGCAAAGCTCCAGCAATCCTTCTAAGGACTGGAGTAAGCATCTCGGAGTTGGAATATACGCTTTGATGAGATAATCAAAGATTTTGGGTTTATACAAAGTTTATGAGAAACTTGTATTTCCAAAGAAGTGAGTGGGAGCACTATAGAATTTCTGATGAGTATATGTTGAAGACATATTGTTGATCAGAAATGATGTAGAATTTCTGGAAAGCATATAGGGTTATTTGAAAAGTGTTTTTCAATAAAAAACCTGGATTAAGCTACTTGAACATTGAGCATCAAGATCTATAAGGATAGATCAAAATCGCTTAATAGTACTTTCAAACGAACACATACCATGACAAGATTTTGAAGGAGTTCAAAATAGATCGGCAAAGAAGGAGTTTTGGCTGTGTTATAAGGTATGAGTATTGAGTAGGACTCAAGACCTGACCACGGTAGTAAAGAGAGAAAGGACGAAGGTCGTCCCCTATGCTTCAAACGTAGGCTCTATAGTATGCTATGCTGTGTACCGCACCTGAAGTGTGCCTTGCCATGAGTCAGTCAAGGGGTACAAGAGTGATCCAGGAATGGATCACAGGACAACGGTCAAACTTATCCTTAGTAACTAGTGGACTAAGGAATTTTCTCGATTATGGAGGTGGTAAAAGAGTTCGTCGTAAAGGGTTACGCCGATGCAAACTTTGACACTAATCCGGATTATTCTGAGTAGTAAACTGGATCCGTATAGTAGAACAGTTATTTGGAATAGCTCCAAATAGAGCGTGATAGCTACATCTAGGAGATGAAATGGAGATTTGTAAAGCACACACGGACTGAAAGGTTTAGACCCGTTGACTAATAACCTCTCTCACAAGCGAGATATGATCAAACACCATGGGTGTTGGATTCATTACAATCACATAGTGATGTGAACTAGATTATTGACTCTAGTGCAAGTGAGAGACTGTTGGAAATATGCCCTAGAGGCAATAATAAAATGGTTCTTATTATATTTCCTTGTTCATGATAATTGTCTATTGTTCATGCTATAATTGTATTAACTGGAAACCGTAATACATGTGTGAATACATAGACAACAACATGTCCCTAGTGAGCCTCTAGTTGACTAGCTCGTTGATCAATAGATGGTTATGGTTTCCTGACCATGGACATTGGATGTCATTGATAACGGGATCACATCATTAGGAGAATGATGTGATGGACAAGACCCAATCCTAAGCATAGCACAAGATCGTGTAGTTCGTTTGCTAAAGCTTTTCTAATGTCAAGTATCATTTCCTTAGACCATGAGATTGTGCAACTCCCGGATACCGTAGGAATGCTTTGGGTGTACCAAACGTCACAACGTAACTGGGTGGCTATAAAGGTGCACTACAGGTATCTCCGAAAGTGTCTGTTGGGTTGGCACGAATCGAGACTGGGATTTGTCACTCCGTATGACGGAGAGGTATCTCTGGGCCCACTCGGTAATGCATCATCATAATGAGCTCAATGTGACTAAGTAGTTAGTCACGGGATCATGCATTACGGAACGAGTAAAGTGACTTGCCGGCAATGAGATTGAATGAGGTATTGGGATACCGACGATCGAATCTCGGGCAAGTAACATACCGATAGACAAAGGGAATTGTATACGGGATTGACTGAATCCTTGACATTGTGGTTCATCTGATGAGATCATCGTGGAACATGTGGGAGCCAATATGGGTATCCAGATCCCGCTAGTGGTTATTGGCCGGAGAGGTGTCTCGGCCATGTCTGCATGGTTCCCGAACCCATAGGGTCTACACACTTAAGGTTCAGTGACGCTAGAGTTGTTATGGGAAATAGTATGTGGTTACCGAAGGTTGTTCGGAGTCCCGGATGAGATCCCGGACGTGACGAGGAGCTCCAGAATGGTCCGGAGGTGAAGATCAGTATATTGGACGAAAGGTATTGGAGTCCGGAATTGTTCCGGGGGTACCAGGTGATGACCAGCGTGTCCGAAAGGGGTTTCGGAGGCCCCTGCAAGCGTTGGGGGGACTTATGGGCCAAGGGGAGGGGGTACATCAGCCCACTAAGGGGCTGAGCGCCCCTCCCACCCCATCTCACGTAACCAAGAGAGGTGGGGGTGCCACCCCTAGGGCAGCCGCCCCTCCCGGCTTGGGGGGCAAGTTTCCTAGGGGGTGGGGGCGCCCAAACCCATCTACGGTTTCCCCTGTGGCCGCCGCCCCTCCACTAGGGAACCCTAGGGCGCCTCCCCCTCCTCCCTTCCCCCTATATATAGTGAGGGAGAGAGAGGGCAGCCGCACCTTTCCCCTGGCACAGCCCTCTCCCTCCTCCAAGACCTTCTCCTCCTCCGTAGTGCTTGGCGAAGCCCTCCCGGAGAACCACGAGCTCCATCACCACCATGCCGTCATGTTGTCGGAGTTCTCCCTCAACTTCTCCTCTCCCCTTGCTGGATCAAGAAGGAGGAGACATCCTCGGGCTGTACGTGTGTTGAACGCGGAGGCACCGTTGTTCGGTGCTTAGACCGGATTCGTCCGCAATCTGAATCGCTTCGTGAACGACTCCACCGACCGCGTTCTTGTAACGCTTCCGCTTAGCGATCTTCAAGTATATGAAGATGCACTCCCTCTCTATCTCATTGCTAGTCTCTCCATAGATTGATCTTGGTGATGCGTAGAAAATTTTGAATTTCTGCTACATTCCCCAACAGTGCGGCACTATGCATACCTTAAGCTCAAGATGTCTGGACCTCGCGGTGTCATAACAGTCAATGAAAATACGGAGCGCTCCCTCCATACTGAGGAGCACACCGCGGCCCTTGTAGCAAAAGTACAGAGCAGCCTTCTTAGGCAGAACCTCAATTCGGCAATAAAGCCCCCGGACACCCGTCAAGCGAGTCAGAACTACTCTGCAGCAGGACCGTTCGGTTCGTCCAGAGCTCAACTAGCAATTCGGCCTTCATCCTAGTCCCAATCAAGCGGTGAAACTCGTGCCGTGCATACATAACTATGCACTTAAAATACCATGGGCATGGACAGAGGCACAACTAGACCGCGGTCCACAATGCGGCTCAACCGCCCCTGGATCTGCATACCTTCACTTTTTCTCTTCCTTTCAGGTTTTTCTCTTCTCGAGGCTTTTCTGAGAACCTGATCATCGGACCCATTACGGGAGGGATACACCAAGAAAGGCAAGGGGATTTGACATACAACAGAATCCACAGGTGGTCTCTGCTAACGATCATTATACCTGTTTTACATACCCGCACGCAGCCCGCTCTTGGTCATGGCATGTCAAATAGCCATATTTGCTTATCGCACTACTTGTACACATATGCCTTGACGTATTAATCAAATTACAATGGAAAATGATTTACAGTGTCAACTTATTACTTAATTTTTTTCCTTGTTTTTGTATTTATTATTAATTGCACCCGTACATTCTGGTACGCCTTAATTCGCCAAGGGCTTCGGTGTACCCCATAACACGGCAAGAAAGTCCGAACACTCTTATAGTATAGTTCGGCACCCCGAACTTATAGCATTATATGCATCGGCTCCGAGTCATGTCTTTGGTCAATAGTTGGGTTGCCCAGCTCCTGTGCTTACTACCTTACGTTCCGCTATATCGTCTAGGGTAGTAAAGGGAGAACTACTGCGATTGTGTCCCGGTTCTTCCGGACGAGCACCTCAGTAGAGAAAGCCGAAAACTGTCTGTCATGATGCGGCAAGAGCTGGTCGCTGTTCGAGACGTTCCAAATCCTTAGAGATTTTTTCCGCTTTACGTGAGGAATCGATTCTTATCCGATTTGGCGTGTATAGCGCCCCAAGTTCGGTCTTCCGAATACTAGGGGCGGCACCAAAATTTAAAATTATCGAACTCCTATGGCTAAGTGATGGTAATAAAGCCGTATAGTCTGATTGCCTTGTTCGTTGCGCTAAACACCTCCTTTAAGGACCAAAATCTGGAGTAAAGAGTGTTTAGATTTATCCCAAACACCCCCATACTATCTACATGGGGACAGAAGCCGACGACTGGCCAACTCTCAGATTTCATAAACGGCCGCACAAGAGGTAAAATTCTAAATTAACAAGCATTATATTACATAAAGATCTTGTTTCATATTACAGGACAAGATAAAATACATGCTTTCATGGGAAAATGATATCCTTCGCATATTGCTCCGCCACAAGGCGGGATCCCTCCAAGACACTATCAAAGTATGGTTTGGGTCAGCAGTGCTACTTTCCCTCAGGTGCCCCCTCGGTCATCAGCTTCTTGGCATCCATCTTCGCCCAATGCACCTTTTGGCGCGGGCAAAAGCCATCCGCGCACCTTCAATGCAGACCGACCGCTTCATAACTTCAAGCCGTGGACAGGCATTCACAAGCCGCTTCATGAGTCCAAAGTAGCTGCTGGGCATGGACTCGGCAGGCCATAGCCAGACTATAAGGTCCTTCATGGCTAGTTCGGTCGCCTTGTGCAGCTCGACCAGCTATTTCAGCTGGTCGCTAAAGGGCACCGGATGTTCTGGTCCAAGGTATTGCGACCAGAACAACTTCTCCATAGAGCTCCCTTCTTCAGCTCGACAAAACTCGGCAACATCTGATATGCTGCGGGACATATCCGTGAATGCCCCTTGAGAGGTCCAAATTCGAGTAAGTAAAAGGAATGTCTCCTTCACATACTTGCTTTGCATAATGAAAGCTTTACCCGCCATGATCTTCTTGGCCGCCTGGATTTCCTAGAGGGCACTCTGGGCTTCAGCTCGGGCGTATTGCACGCTCTGGTGAGCCTTGGAAACTTTGGACTCTTGATTCTTAGAATCACGTTCGAAGGACTCATACTTCTTGACGACGCCATGGAACTCTTGCTGGACCTCGCTAACCTGGGCCTCTTGCTCCTCGCGTGCAGCCCGTTCCTTGGCCGCTTTGTCCTCAGCCTCGGCCAACACCTCCTTAAGGGTTGCCACCTCAGTAGTGGTCCCTGATAAAGTTCATGACACTTTAGTCAGCGTGAACAATTTATCCTCCCTAATTATACACGCAGGCTACTACATACCTTCATTTTCTTCCAGCTGCTTCTTCACGAGGCCGCGCTCTTCCTCGGCCCACTCCAGGTTCTGCTTCAGTCCGGAGACCTCCGCAGAATGAGCGGCAGCAGCCAGCAGTGATGCCTGCTTTTTCACATAGACATATTATGTTAGACTCCTCCAAAAATTATTTTGATCCTCTGTTCGGTTTTTCTTTCCGAACACCGAACAGAGCATCATGGGCTACTATCTATATTGTGACATTCTTTTTATATTTAACTTCACTGCTTACGTGAAAGCTTGTTAGAAGGCTGGTGCAGGCTTCGGTTAGCCCGCTCTTGGCGGACTGAATCTTCTCAATCACCGCACCCATAAGGGTACGGTGCTCTTCAATGATGGAAGCACTTTGCAGCACCGCCAATAAAGTATCCGGCGCCTCTGGGTGGACAGAGGTCGCCGGCGGAATAGGCACACCCCCTTGTGTTGAAGGGGTTGATGGCCTCATTCCGAAGCCATATTAGTCTCCGAAATTCTTTCTGGCTAGGGGCCGAATTCAGGACAACTCCCGCCATCAGTATCCATGGGGGTCTGCTCCCCCATCTATCCGGCCGCCGAGGTTTGACCCTCCGGCGCCGCCTCAACGGTCTCCTGAGCTCCTCCCTGGCCTGGGCTCCTTTGGAATGACACCTCGGTGTTGTCCATGCCTTTGGGGGAGGAGGCCGTCGGGAGGGTCCCGGTATCCATCCCATCCGAGTCCAGCGAGTCTTCCGATGAGGATCGCTCAATGTTGGACCTGGCCGGATTGCAAAATGCTTGACTCAATACATTAATACTATGCAAAAGTGAGACCAGATATATGAATGTGTCCGGGTTTCCTTGTACTCATGATTTGGCCAGGGGCTTGACCCTGGAATCCCACTCCGGGCTGCTGTCGGTGGCTGTGGTGGATTCATCTAGAAGGGAAGCTTTCCCCTTCTTAGATGTGTCGGCCTCCAAATGTGTGGAGGCCATCCTCTTCTTTCTCCCCCTCGCAGGGGGGACTGGCTTTCTTCTTCTTCCTCCTCCTCTTCCTTGTCTTCTTTGGCGGAGGAGTGGGCCTCGGCGTCTTCGGACACCACATCCAAAGTACCCTTGCGACAGAAACCACCCCTGGTCTCCTTGGCCTCCTTCTTGGCCTTCTTCTTTGGCGCCTTATAAGGCGCCGGGACCATCATCTTCATTAGAAGTGGGCCTGCTTGTTCTTCGGGCAGCGGGGCCAGACAGTAGATCCGCTCTGGCTTCTTCGTCCAGCCCTGGGAGAACCATTAGGGAAGTATTAGGTGTTTTCCTCTACGTATACAGATAAAGGATACACCTTGCAAACATACAAAAACTTACAGAACTTGCGGGACGAGACGATTTGTGCCCGCGATCCTCGGCGGTGTCCGACCATGACTTCTCGGGCTTAAATAGAACCTTCCAGATGTCTTCATGCATTGTGCTGAAGAACTCCAGCAAGGTTTGGTGCTTGGCGGGGTCAAACTCCCATAGATTGCAAGTCCGGCATTGACATGGAAGGATCCGGCGAACTAGCATCACCTGGACCACATCGACAAGTTTGATATTCTTGTCCTCCATGCTCTTGATGGCGCCTGGAGCGCCGTCAGCTCGTCCAACGAAGACCAATCTAGGCCCTTTTCGGGCCAGGATATGAGCCGTAATGGGGCTTCAGATCGGAATTCGGGGGCTGTGGCCCATTTTGTGCCGCGTGGCTCAGTGATGTAGAACCACTGTTGTTGCCACCCTTTAACGGACTCGTTGAATGTACCTGATGGCCATTTGACGTTGGGCATTTTGCTCACCATGGAGCCTCCGCACTTGGCGTGTTCACCGCCTACCACCTTCGTCTTCACGTTGAAGGTCTTTAGCCACAGTCCAAAGTGTAGAGGGATGCGGAGGAAGGCCTCGCACACGACGATAAATGTCAAGATGTTGAGGAAGGAATTGGGGGATAGATCATGGAAATCTATCACGTAGTAATACATAAGGCCGCGAACAAATGGGTGGAGGGGAAACCCCAGCCTGTGGACGAAGTGAGGAAGGAATACAACCCTCTCGTGGGGTTCCGGAGTAGGGACGATCTGTCCCGCCGCCGGGAGATGGTGCACGATCTTCTTGTCTAGGTACCTAACCTCCCAGAGTTTCTTGATATCCTTCTCCTTGACAGAGGAGGCCATCCACTTGCCTTGTGCTCCGCATCCGGACATGGTTGGAGTGCTTTTTACGGCAGAAGAGATGAGAGCTTGGGCGCTGGAGCTTGAGAATGGGAAAGCAGAAGAGAAGGCATGGGTGAAAGAGGGGAATCCTTATCCCTTTATAAAGGCAATAAAAATAATGCGCTTCCCCACTCTCCCTAGAACTAGCTTATTCCCCAAGCGTCGTGCTGATGGCACAGTTGGGTTACTGATACGTCTCCAACGTATCTACTTTTCCAAATACCTTTGCCCTTGTTTTGGACTCTAACTTGCATGATTTGAATGAAACTAACCCGAACTGATGTTGTTTTCAGCAGAACTGCCATGATGTTGTTTTATGTGTAGAAAAGAAAAGTTCTCGGAATGTCCTGAAAATCCACGGATGCACTTTCTGGAAAATATAAAAAATATTGGTGAAAGAATCAAGACCGGGGGGCCCACACCCTGTCCACGAGACAGGGGGCGCGCCCCCAATCTCGTGGCCCCCCTGGACCTCCACCGACCTCAACTCCAACTCCATATATTCACGTCCGGGGAGATAAAATCAGAGAGGAAGTTTCATCGCGTTTTATGACACGGAGCCGCCGCCAAGCCCTAATCTCTTTCGGGAGGGCTGATTCGAAGTCCGATCAGGGCTCCGAAGAGGGGGATTCGTCGCCGTCGTCATCATCAACCATCCTCCATCACCAATTTCATGATGCTCACCGCCGTGCGTGAGTAATTACATCGTAGGCTTGCTGGACGGTGATGGGTTGGATGAGATTTACCATGTAATCAAGTTAGTTTTGTTAGGGTTTGATCCCTAGTATCCACTATGTTCTGAGATTGATGTTGCTATGACTTTGCTATGCTTAATGCTTGTCACTAGGGCCCGAGTGCCATGATTTCAAATCTGAACCTATTATGTTTTCATGAATATATGTGTGTTCTTGATCCTATCTTGCAAGTCTATAGTCACCTATTATGTGTTATGATCCGACAACCCCGAAGTGACAATAACGGGATACTTCTCGGTGATGACCGTAGTTTGAGGAGTTCATGTATTCACTATGTGTTAATGCTTTGGTCCGGTTCTCTATTAAAAGGAGGCCTTAATATCCCTTAGTTTCCGCTAGGACCCCGCTGCCACGGGAGGGTAGGACAAAAGATGGCATGCAAGTTCTTTTCCATAAGCACGTATGACTATTTACGGAATACATGCCAACATTACATTGATGAATTGGAGCGAGTTCTGTATCACCCTATGTTATAGCTATTACATGAGGAATCACATCCGGCATAATTATCCATCACTAATCCATTGCCTACGAGCTTTTCACATACTGTTCTTCACTTATTTACTTTTTCGTTGCTACTGTTACAACTACTACAAAACCCCAAAAACTATTATCTTTACTTTTGCTACCGTTACCTTTATTATCATAATACTTTGCTACGAAATACTTTGCTGCAGATATTAAGTTATCCAGTTGTGGTTGAATTGACAACTCAGCTGCTAATACTCAAGAATATTCTTTGGCTCCCCTTGTGTCGAATCAATAAATTTGGATTGAATACTTTACCCTCGAAAGCTGTTGTGATCCTCTACACTTGTGGGTTATCAAGACTAATTTCTGGCGCCGTTGCCGGGGAGCATAGCTCTATTCTCTGAGTCACTTGGGATTTATATCTGTTGATCACTATGAAGAACTTGAAAGACGCTAAAACCAACATCTATCCCTCAACTACGAGGGGAGGTGTCGTGGAAATATCACGTCAGATGTCCTCGTGAAAGGACTTAGTCGTGGAGCCATCGCGACGGGTTAGCTTAAAGGGGTTAAACCGGACAAAGGACACGAGGGTTTTTATAATAGTTCGGTCCCTTCGATGAAGGTAAAGGCCTACATCTAGTTGTGATGGGATTATTGGGGTCTCGATAACCAGGGAGCTAAACACGCTATGCATGGCTCTCGAGTTGTTGTTTTCTGTCCTTGAACCGCCGCCGGGTCGTCCCCTTATATACACGGGTTGACACCCGGCCGGTTTACAGAGTTCCGAGGCCGGTTCATAAAAGTGTCCGGCTCGGTCTCTCCTCTCCTATCTTACAATACAGGTTATATGATTATGGCGGTTTACCACTATGGGCCCTAATCCGCCTTTGGGCTCCGGGCCTCTAAGCTTCATAGTAAAGCGCCATCTTCTGGGTCTTCATGGGCTTCAATATCATTGAGCGTGAACCGGCCCCACCTGGGCGGTTTATACTTAGTAGTTATATCCCCAACATTAGGCCCCAGATTGATTTGAACCTGTTCATGTCAGTATGCAGTACTTAGAAAAATCCTGTGAACATCTTCCTTCATTTCTCGTAAACCGCCATGATGTCTTCTTTTATAAACTTTGTTAAACACCGTGACGTCATCCTCTGGACACAGCAACAGATCATCATGACGTCATCTCTGTATACAAAGATTTAAAAAGATTCCCTTCATTAATGGTATCCCGAAAATAGAGGCGACAGCTGTGCCCCTTGCCGCTTTGGACTCCTCGATTCTCGCGCCTGTCGCTTATCTTCTTTCCTCGTTATAAATAAGCCCAAAGGGCCCTTCCATTTTATCCCCTTTCTTCTCATCTTCCTCCTCGTGACCCGAAGAACCCAAGCGCCACTGCCGCCGTCGACCTTTGAATCTGCATCGACAGAGGCTGCTGCATCAACCTGATTGTACGAGAAATCTGCGGCTTTCCTCCGCTATCCCTGCGCATCTGGTAAGCTTCTCCCTCTCAACCCTAAATCTGTTTTTAGGTTTTCCGTATTCATCCATGTTCATAAGCATTCATCTTTGCTTGCTGCCCTTTTCGCTTATTGCCCAAACTAGATGAACTTGTCATCCTTCTCCTGCGACCAAAGCTGCGACTTTAGTTCACCTTGCCGTAGTATCTCCTCCTGCTTTGACAGTTCCCTTCTGGACTTATAGTGTTCTGTCATCGCCATTTTTAGGGCTCAGAATAACTTTCTTACTGCAGCGCGGTAGATCCAAATTTATAGCATCAGATTGTGAAACCTGTTTCTGTCAACACTTAGCAGATTTTCAGCTCTGGCTCTTCCATCTAAGTGCGGTTTAACTTTTAGTAGTTGACAATCCGCCATATGCCATTAGCCCTCACTTAAACCACCATCTTGACTTGAACAATAATTTCCGGTTTATCGCTGATTAGTACATTCAAACCGTCATACGTAAACCGGACTTCGTTTTTCCTTTACAGTCTGCTTTCCGAGGTGACCAAACAATTCTCTGCTTGCAACTGGGTTCCGTCCCGGATCATGGAAACGCAAATTAATGGATACGTTACCACTGGCACTTTAGCTTCAAAAAGGGTCCTTCAGTGGCGAGTCCCTGGCCCTGAGTGCCCTCCTGAACCTCAAGATGGAGAGGTGATTGTATTTATGCAACACTTAGACCGGGGATTCAGCCCGCCCGGATCAAAAAATTTCCGGGATGTCCTTGCGAGCTTTCAACTCCATCCATAAGATATTGGACCGAATTCCGTGTCCAATATATGCAACTTTCAAGTGTTCTGTGAAGTTTACCTTCAAGAAGAACCATCCGTGGAGCTTTTTCGGGATTTTTCCATTTAAACCGCCGCACCGAGTTCTCTGATGGTCCAAACACGGAAGTTGGCGGGATATCAATCCAGAAGAGGAAAGAAGTTGATTTCCCTCATGCAAAACACCACAGCCATCCCAAGGATTGGAACCAAACTTGGTTTTATTGTCGGAACACTGCCCCTGACGGAGAAAATCCTTTGCTGGGTTACCGTCCTCACCGGCTTAGCAATGGCCACCCGTTACCTCAACGATTAACTGCCAAAGAATGGCAGACTTATGTACCTCAACTCGCCAAGCTCCGGGCTCTCCTAGCCAACGGTTTGTCTGGCATTGATCTCATCCGCTGCTGGGTTTCTTGGGGTATTCTACCTTTAAGTCGCCGCCTCGGATTAATGCATGAATACACTGGCAACGTCAAGGATCCTCAATGATATCATGCAGTGGTGATGAAGGATGATGAAGTTACTGAATCTATGAAGAGGATGCTTGATGAAATAATCGCCGCATGCAGCCAAACCGGGTTGCCACCTTTTTATGCCTCCAACCAACCGCCAGCGGTAAAGTTTAACTTGATGCTTACTGGTCCGCCTCCGCTTTAACAATGTGCTAATATTCCTTTATTTTAATTTGACAGGCCAACAACTCCTTCTGGAAGAGGAAAACTCAGGATAAACCAGCTAGGGCTCCTCGTGTGAAGAGCAAGGTCACCAAAAGAGCTGCCAAGAAGAAAACCGCCGAGTCTTCTGATCCGCCAGAATGATGTTGAAGAATCGGATCCAGAGGTAGAACTTGACTCGCTTGGTTCCTTTTTCATACACCTTATTGACAATGACTATTCCCAGGATGATACAGAGGCCAGCCATGTAGACCATGTTGAGGTAATCTCTCTTTCCTCCGATTGAGATCTTGTGCCAGTTCAAAGATTTCGCCGTGTAGTTCGGAAAGTAAAATACTCTCACCCTCTTGCTTATTTGGATCCAAAATTTTCTTTGAAGACACATCAACGTGAAGAGCGTCGCACAACCCGGCACAGTGGCCAGCAAATCACCTCTTCCGGTTTACCAGATACACCAACCCGGAAACGTCGTCCAGAGGTTACTTGTTCTCCTGAAAAACTTTACCCTTTGAAGGGTTTCTTCCGATACCCACTCAATCTGTCTGATCCGAATTACCATGTGTCTTCCAATTCGTCTGGCTATTCATTAACCACTCAGCTGCCTCCCCTTAAAACCGTCCCTGGGTAAGTATACTGCTCATATTTTTCCTTCATAGTTCGGTTTACCGTGCTAATCTTTGTTTTGATATCATAGTGCCAAAGCCCGTATGAGCAAGAAGGCTAAAACCAATGCCCCTATTGGTGAAGTTGAACCGGAAAGGGCTCCTGAGGGTACCGGTAGAAATACCGACGCTATGGATGATTCCACCCCACAAGGCGAGAACACTGAAGCTATCTGCTGGAAGCTGACCCGGCCGCTCATATTGATCCGTCGAGCCCTCATGCTACTCCTCCAAGCCCGGCTGCTGATGCACCAAGCCCGACTTCTAATCCGCCAAGTCCAGCCAGAGGTACCGTCAGTCCACCAAGTCCACCAAGAGGTGATGATGATGACGTTGTTATTACTGGCACGACTCACACCAGTCCTGGCAATCCAGTTGTCTTGGCCAAACATACTGCCAAGGAGGAATTCACCGCTATGGGCAAGGGGAAAGGGAAAACGGATTTATATAACTTCATCAACCTTAGCACGGAGGAACTTCATTCCGGTTTTTAAACCTCCTTTACACCAGCAGTGATTTTGAAGCCGGCTTGGTGAACCTGATGAAGGAACGTTATGAGGTAATCTTCAAGAACACTTTGAAATTTACTCTATTATGTATATCTCTTCCGTTGTAGCCCCCAAGGGCGGGTTATCTTTTAAAGATAAGCCGGGACTTCGATATAAACAATACTTCAACTGGGTAGCCTCCAAGGGCCGGTTTGTCTCTTGAAGACAAACATGACTTTCTGTCCGTGTTAACTGTCTTTACTCATAATTGATCAATTGTGCATTAGCCCCCAAGTACCAAGTTTAATACCTGGATTGAGCCTTGGGACTTGAAAATACTGACTTTTTGAAAAAGCAATCCACATTAGCCCCCAAGTGCCAAGGGCATAACTTGTTATGTGCTTGGAACTTTAACAACTTCATCTTCTGACTTTTGCAGACCGAGAAGACTATCAAAGAAACTCAAATCGCTGATCTTCAAGAAAACATCAAGTCCCAGCAAGAAGCGACCTCTAAAGCCAAAGAGGAGCTAAAGGGCGCTTTGACTGGCATGGAATAGTTGAAAGAGAGCTTCAAAACTGAACGCACCAATTGGGAAACGGAAAGAGCTGCTTTGTTGAAACAGGCTGAAGACACCGAAGCAGCTCTTAAACTGGTGGAAGAAGAGCTGACAGGTTTGAAACATCAAGTGAATTCCATGACAGCTGCAGTTTTTGGTAAGTATTTTATAATAAGTTGCTTCTGCAGTACTATCAACTCCGCCGGTTTAAAATTGAATTTCTTAAACCGTTGTAGGCAATCGCATTGCTCATCTTGGAGCGGATATGCGGATGAAGTTGAAGGTGGCTTATATGCTGATTGAGCAACTGTATACTGGTGCACAACGGGTTATCTCTGCAGTTTCATATAACAAACCGGCACCTACCTTGATCAAGGATACCTTGGCCAGGCTCTCAATGACTCCTGCTCAGATAGAGGAGGTGAAGCGATCAGCTGCTAGGGCAGGCGCTTTGCTGGCACTGACTCGGGCCAAAGCATGGATATCTGACTTGGATCTAGTTGATATCACCAAGGGATTTTCGGATGAACAAGCAGACGGGTCAGCATTTGACAATGAAGCCCTCAAAGCTCTGACAAAGGAGATGCATCCACTATCAAGTCAACTAGCTGCAGAAGCTAACTTGACTGTTCATCGGTCCTTTTATGATGAAAGGAATCAGCGGGTTGGTACGACTGTGACAGAAGCACAAAACCTTATCCCGCCAATCCGTAAGCACACTTACGCCCCTGATGTTGAACCATCCAATCTGATAAGTGAAGAACCTGTATTTCAGGCTCTAACCCAGATTGATTGGACCACCATTGACTTCCAGCCTCTGGGTGGAGAGGAGGAGGTTGAATCGGCGCCGGAAGATCCATCAACTTCACATTGTCCAGGCAATGAGACTTAATCCGGCATTCAAGTTACTTTGATAGACTTTGTCATGTAAAAACAATCAGCATTATGGGCCTCAAAGCGCCTTGTAATAGGCTAGTGCAAGTACTTTAATCTTCGGTACTAATACATAACTTTTGGTCGATCCATCATGATATTTGCTGTGCTTGGTTACACATTGATAATTTTCATGCGATTCTGATATCTGCATAAAAGAATTGTCCTGGTGGTTTACCACCGGATGGGTCATAATGCCCAAGATAGAGCCTGGCTGATAACCAAAACGGAATAAATATGACATAAATCATACCTGTGATGTGACATCACTTAGTTGGTTTACCAACTGTGATTGTAATAAGGGTGAAGACCCAAATCTTGAGGTTTTATAACTCTCACCATATAATGATGTTGTGTAATAAGTCATGCCGGGTTATGATGAACACCAGATGATCAAACTGGCGACATATAGTCAAAGCCAGACCAGGTTAACAAACTCCGGTTTGATAATAAGGTTTGACAACTTGTATTTGGCGGCCAATCCGGGTTAACAAACACCGGGTTAGTATGACGATTGAAGAGCCAGACCGGATCAAAAGATACCGGTTCAACATAAAAGTCATCCAAAAAGAGAAACTTCTAACAAAAAAGCAAAATAAAACCGTGTAGTCGAGGCTTTTCGAGGGCTGCCAGGCTCAAATTCGAGGCTTTTCATGGTTGCCAGGCCGCTGAGTTAAACCATTTGACAAAGCCTTTTAAGATGGACCTCCAACTAACAAATCGTTGTTTTAACTTTGACAAGTTCAGGGTCTCAATGAGAGTAACTGTCAAACGTTCGGCGGGTCATGCCAGGATTACCTGGATAGGAGTGGCTTACTTGATGAAGGCAGGTTAACCCGGGGTTTTAGGTGAATACACCAGGCTTCCAAGCCGTGGGTCGATACCTAGCTACAAGGGTCCTTTCAAACTCTTTGTTACTTTACACAAAGAGCCCCCAAGTAACTTTGTGAGCTATGCTCATTGGGTGCCTATGTTTGAGCTGTGCATAGCATCCAGACCCTCTTTGGCCCCTTGGGTGTGAAGCTCCCAAGCTATATTGTGGCATGATAGGAAGTTTAACAGGTAGTACTCCGATTTGTCAGCTGAAGCCCCCATGTAACTCAAAAGATTTTTGAGAAAAAACAGCAAAGGCCCTCCTTATAGCAAGGATGCTGGTCTATTTTATTGATCATAATATATACATTGTCGAAATATGTACATAAGAGTAGCCTATGGCTCAAGTATAGTAAGGCCGAAGGAGAGCTATGTTCCACGGCCGCCGGGTCTCCTCCTCAGAACTGCGTGAGTTGTCTCGAATATCAATGAGGTAGTATGATCCATTGTGCAGATTTTTGCTGACCACAAAGGGCCCTTCCCAAGGTGGGGATAACTTGTGCATATCGGTTTGATCCTGGATGAGTCGGAGCACTAAGTCGCCTTCTTGAAAGGTTTTTGTCTTAACCCGGCGGCTGTGATAATGCCACAGGTCTTGCTGATAAACCGCCGAACGAGCCAAAGCCATATCCCGTTTTTCATCTAACAATTCCAACGCCTCCTAGCATGCTTGCTCATTGTCCGCTTCAACATAATTGGCAACCCGGGGCGAATCATGACGGATATCACTTGGGAGGACCGCCTCTGCCCCGTATACCATGAAGAAAGGTGTGTAACCCGTCGATCTATTGGGAGTGGTGTTGATGCTCCATAACATAGAAGGAAATTCTTCCACCCAACAACCCGGCGTCCGCTTTAAAGGAAACATGAGCCAGGGCTTGATACCTTTCAAGATTTCTTGATTGGCTCTCTCCTCTTGACCATTGGACTGGGGGTGCGCCACGGATGCTAAGTCAAGCTGGATGTGCTCTCTCTGACAGAAATCCTCCATCTCACCTTTAGAAAGGTTTGTGCCATTATCCGTGATGATGCTATGTGGAAAGACAAAGCGGAAGATAATCTTTTTGAGAAATTGAACCGCCGTAGCCGCATCACACTTGCTGACAGGCTCCGCTTCAACCCATTTAGTGAATTTGTCAACCGCCACCAGTAGGTGGGTCTTCTTATCCTTGGAGTGCTTAAAGGGTCCCACCATATCAAGCCCCCAAGTGGCAAACGGCCAAGTGATAGGAATCATCCTTAACTCTTGAGCCGGAACATGAGCTCGGCGTGAAAACTTTTGACAAGCATCACACCATTTTACCAGATCCTCCGCATCAGCATGATCTGTCAACCAGTAAAACCCATGACGAAAAGCTTTAGCAACCAGGGACTTTGAATCGGCGTGGTGACCACAATCCCCTTCATGAATTTCCCGTAAGATCTCTTGGCCTTCTTCAGGAGAAACACAACGCTGGAATACGCCTGAAACGCTACAGCGGTGTAACTCGCCATTGTGAATAACCATAGACTTGGATCGCTGGACTATTTGCCGGTCCAGAACTTCATCGTCTGGTAACTCTCTCTGGTTCATGTATGCCAAATATGGAACCGTCCAATCTAGAACAACATGTAAAGCGTCCACCAATTGGGCCTCCGGATCAGGAACATCTAAATCCTCTTCTCTAGGCAACTACGGGTTATGCAAGATAGCTAGAAAGGTATTGGGAGGTACCGGTTTGCGCTGAGATCCCACCCGGCTCAAAGCGTCTGCCGCTTCATTTTTACGCCGATCAATATGCTCAACCTGATACCCTTTGAAGTGACCTGCTACAATATCCATCTCGCGTCTGTAAGCTGCCATGAGTGGATCCTTAGAATCCCAAGTGCCAGAAACTTGTTGGGCCACCAGATCAGAGTCTCCAAAGCATTGTACCCGGCTTAAGTTCATCTCCTTGGCTACACGGAGCCCATGGAGTGAAGCCTCGTACTCAGCTGCATTGTTAGTACAGGGGAACATTAAACAGAGAACATAACGAATTTTATCACCTCGAGGGGAAGTAAGGACAACTCCAGCCCTCGAGCCCTCCAATTGCCTGGATCCATCAAAGTGAATAGTCCAGTATGTATTATCAGGTTTGTCCTCTGGTGCTTGTAAATCGGTCCAATCATTGATGAAATCAACAAGTGCTTGAGATTTGATGGCGGTTCGAGGCATATACTTCAACCCATGTGGATCAAGCTCAATCGCCTACTTGGCAACCCGGCCAGTTGCCTCCCTGTTCTGGATTATATCACCCAAAGGAGCTGAACTGACAACTGTGATGGGATGGCCTTGAAAGTACTGTTTGAGTTTCTGACTTGCCATAAAAACCCCATAAACCAGCTTCTGCCAGTGCGGATACCGCTGCTTTGACTTGATAAGCACTTCACTATTATAGTAAACCGGCTGTTGAACCGGATATTCCTTGCCAGCCTCCTTGCGTTCCACCACAATCGCCACACTGACAGCATGGGCATTAGTAGCCACATACAATAATAAGGGCTCTTTGTCAACCAGAGCAGCAAGGACCGGCGGTTCAACCAATTCCTGCTTCAAAGTCTTCAAACGCCGTATTAGCCGCATTACTCCAGAAAAAGGTGTCTGTTTTCTTCAACATCTGATATAAAGGGATCGCCTTCTCTCGCAAGCGGCTAATAAACCGGCTTAGGGCTGCAATTCGCCCTGCGAGACGCTGAACATCATTAATGCACGCCGGTTTAGCCAAAGATGTAATCACTTTGATCTTCTCTGGATTAGTCTCAATGCCTCTGTTGGACACCAGGAAACCTAGAAGCTTGCCTGCCGGAACACCGAAAACACATTTGTCCGGATTGAGCATCATCTTGTAAACACGCAGATTGTCAAAGGTCTCCTTAAGGTCATCTATCAATGTCTCCTTCTTCCTGGACTTTACCACAATGTCATCAACATAGGCATGAACATTGCGCCCAATCTGAGTATGAAGACAATTTTGCAAACAACGCTGATAATTTGCCTGGGCACTCTTGAGCCCAAAGGGCATAGAAACATAGCAGAAGGCTCCAAAGGGAGTGATGAAGGTGATCTTCTCCTCGTCCTTAATTGCCATTTTAATCTGATGATTACCTGAATAAGCATCCAAGAAACTCAAATGCTCACAACCCGCCGTCGCATCAATGATCTGATCAATACGCGGGAGAGCAAAAGGATCGGCCGGACAAGCCTTGTTCAAATCTGTGTAGTCCACACACATGCGCCAGGTGCCGTTTTTCTTAGGAACAAACACCGGATTAGCCAACCACTCAGGGTGAAACACTTCAACGATAAACCCAACAGCCAACAGCCGGGCTACCTCCTCACCAATGGCCTTGTGTCTCTCCTCGTTAAAGCGGCGAAGAAACTGCTTGACTGGTTTAAACTTGGGATCAATATTGAGAGTGTGCTCAGCGAGTTTCCTCGGCACACCTAGCATGTCAGAAGGCTTCCATGCAAAAATGTCCCGATTCTCACGGATGAACTCGATGAGCGCGCTTTCCTATTTCGGATCCAGATTTGTGCTGATGCTAAACTGTTTGGATGAATCACCAGGAACAAAGTCAACAAGTTTAGTCTCATCAGCCGGTTTGAAATGCAGGCTTGGGTCATGCTCAGTGGTGGGCTTCTTCAGAGGGGTCATGTATGCCGGATCAACATTGTCCATGTAGTGTTTCAACTCCTCTGTAGCACAAACCGACTCAGCATAGGCCGCATCACCTTCCTCGCAATCCAAAGTGATCTTACGACTTCCGTGAACTGTGATGGTCCCCTTGTGACCCGGCATCTTGAGCTGCAAATAAATATAACAGGGCCTTGCCATGAACTTTGCATAAGCCGGTCGTCCAAACAGTGTGTGATAAGGGCTCTGGATCGTCACCACTTCAAAGGTCAATGTTTCAGACCGAGAGTCATGCTCATCACCAAACACAACCTCCAAAGTGATCTTGCCAACAGGATACACCGATTTACCTGGTACCACACCATGGAAAACAGTGTTTGACGGTTTAAGACTCTTGTCTGTCAACCCCATGCGAAGGAAGGTCTCATAATACAGAATGTTGATACTGCTCCCTCCATCTATAAGCACCTTGGTGTACTTATAACCTCCCACCTGAGGTGCCACCACTAAAGCCAGGTGACCCGGATTGTCAACCCGGGGTGGATGATCCTCTCTGCTCCACACAATGGGTTGCTCGGACCACCACAAGTAACGTGGTACTGCCGGTTCAACAACATTAACTGCCCTCTTGTGAAGCTTCTAATCACGCTTGCACAAACTAGTGGTGAATACATGCTACTGCCCACCATTCAACTGCTTTGGGTGACTCTGATAACCCGACTGCTGCTGATTTCCTTGATTATTCTGTTGGCTATTACCACCTTGGTTGTTTTGGTTGCCCTGATTATTCTGAAATCCAGAGTTTGAACCGCCGCCACCATGAAAACCTAGACCTGAACCGCCCGATGGACCCTGATCATACCGGAAAAGATCAGAGTTTTTGAACTCCTTCATAATGTGACAATCTTTCCAAAGATGTGTTGCAGGAACCTCCTTCGTCCCATGCTTTGGGCAGGGCTGGTTTAACAAACGCTCCAGATTCATTCCGCCACCATGCTGGGGCGGTTTACCCTTACGACGCTGCACATTAGCGTTAGCCAAAAAATCTGAATCTGCTTTGCACTTACCATTATTCCCATGGCCTCCTTGGTTGTGCTGCTGTCCCTTTGCACCACCGTTCTTCTTTCCCTTCTCCGGTTTCTCCTCATCAGAATCGGGATCCTTGGTATTATCAGAATCGGCATATTTGACCAAGGCGGCCATAAGGGTGCCCATATCATTGCAGTGGGGCTTGAGTCGTCCCAACTTCATCTTTAGTGATTTAAACGGGCAATTACGTTCCAGTGCGATGATTGCTTGGCCAGTGTTAATCCGGTCTAACGAATGCAAAACTTCTGAAATTCGGTGCACCCAATGAGTTGTTGACTCGTTCTCCCCTTGAACACAAGCATCCAGATGCACAATGGACATAGGCTATTTACACGTGTCCTTGAAATTGGCTATAAACCGGGCCTTTAGCTGGTTCCATGACTCGACGGAGTTAGCTGGTAAGTTCTTCAACCATGTACGGGCTGTTCCCTCCAACATCATCGTGAAGTACTTTGCACATGCCACTTCATCCACATCCAACATCTCCATTGCCATCTCATAACTTTCCACCCATGCCTCGGGCGGTTGATCAGCAGTGTAATTAGGCACCTTACGTGGACCCTTGAAATCTTTAGGCAGCCGCACATTACGGAGAGCCGGAATGAGACACGGTACTCCCTAGGAACTGAAGGCAAGCCCGGTGCCTCGGTCTACTGACGCTGCTGGCTGAACCGGGGCGGGTTGATGACGACCCGTATACTATGCTGCTAAAGCGGCCTCCCTTCGTGCTCTGCCACTATCCACCACGTCCTGAGCATTCCCACCATGCGCCGGATTGGGTCCTTGAGGGACAATACGATGCCGCACACTGCCGGACACCTCCGGTTCATCTATATGCCTGCTATAGCTTTTGCTCGGACGTGGGGTTTAGTGAATCTTGTCTCGGCTATACGAGTAAACCTGCTGCTGCGTCATAGCCATTTGAAGAAGATCCCTGGCCCGCCGTGTCTCAACCGCCGTTGGCGATTCACCTTCTATCGGAATAGCTGCCAGCCGGGATGCTGCTGCGATCATATTGTCCAAAGAGGTGGAAAAGTGACCCAGCGGGGGTGTGGTATACGGTGGCGGGTTGTCTGTTCGACGAGGTGGACCCATCACCTGAGGTTGATCCGGCGCTCCGGTCCTTGGCACAATAGTCCGGTTCACTGCTGCCGGATTGCTAGTCCCTGCTCCTGGTGTATCAAAGAGATTCATCGCATTGTAATCCGCCGGCAAGCGAGATTGATGTCTTCTCGTGAATACTTGATTCGAAGCATTCTGATCCATCAAAAGTCGATAATTTTCGGCTTGAATCCTCTGCGCCTGGGCATCTAAAGCGCCCTTTCTTCAGCCATCCTAGCGTCCTCAGCTGCCAGGTCCTCCTGAGCCTGTGTTATCTCATCCTTTAGCTTCGCTACGTCTGCATTGTGCTAATCCTGCGTCGCCGGGGTAACTGCCGTGGTCAACAAGGTTGCCCAGGCATCCATCAAACCGGAGAGAACTTGAGCCGGCCGGCGTGCGGAGCTTCCTACCCCTGCTATCGGTCCAGATGCCGCCATAGTGGCATTTTGCAAAGTTGGCTGCGTTCCAGCCATGAAGATTCCGACTCGGTTCGACGGTTCAAGAAATTCCGGAATACTGGTGCCATCGGAATACCCTTCGAACACACCATCATGAACTTGGTACAGGGATTCAGTTTCACCAGCAGATGATTCGCCATCGGAATAAGCGACCATCTCACCTTCAGACACCGGTTCAGATCCAATCCCGTGGATACATCCCACGAACGCACGCTTCATGGCAGGCTGAATCCGAGCAAGGCTTGCACACTGAGCCGTCTCAACGAGGTCGGTGCAGATGTCCGGCTCAGGGCCCGGTTCACCGATCTTGCCAATGAAAACGTGAATTCCGCCAAAGGGGCCCGGTACCCGTACTCAATTGAGCCGGCCTCGGGGCCCCATCCTGCGTCGTCAATGTAGAGCTTGCTGCGATGACTCTTGGTCATCCGGCCAACCACGTACCCTTTGAGTCCTTCAAAGTTTCCCTTCAAGAACTCGAAACCATCGTGCGATAGCCCCATGATGGGCGCCAACTGTCGTGGAAATATCACGTCAGATGTCCTCGTGAAAGGACTTAGTCATGGAGCCATCGCGATGGGTTAGCTTAAAGGGGTTAAACCAGACAAAGGACACGAGTGTTTTTATACTAGTTCGGCCCCTTCGATGAAGGTAAAGGCCTACATCTAGTTGTGATGGGATTATTGGGGTCTCGATAACCAGGGAGCTAAACACGCTATGCCTGGCTCTCGAGTTGTTGTTTTCTGTCCTTGAACCGCCGCCGAGTCATCCCCTTATATACACGGGTTGACGCCCAGCCGGTTTACAGAGTTCTGAGGCCGGCTCATACAAGTGTCCGGCTCGGTCTCTCCTCCCCTATCTTACAATACATGTTATATGATTATGGCGGTTTACCACTATGGGCCCTAATCCGCCTTTGGGCTCCGGGCCTCTAAGCTTCATAGTAAAGCGCCATCTTCGGGTTTTCATGGGCTTCAATATCGTTGATCGTGAACCGGCCCCTCCTGGGCGGTTTATACTTAGTAGTTATATCCCCAACAGGAGGTAAGGAACTACCATCTAGCTCTGCACTAGATTCTCCTTCTGTTATTAGTAAACTTGCGACACCTAAATCTGCTACTGCTATGAACTCTAATATGTCGCATGTTATTGATGATGCCACTTCTGCTTTGCACGACACTTATGATGAAACTACTTCTGTGCGTGATACTACTTTTCCATTAGGTGAATTTCTTGATGAACAACTTGCTAGGGCTAGAGAGAATGAAATTATTGAAGATGCTATTATTGATGATAGTGATGATGAAAATTATCCCAATGATTATGAATTGCCTGTTGTTCCTGAGGGTTATGTTATGAATGAAGAAGCTGCTAGAGCTATCTTTGCTTGCAATGGTAGATATGATCTTAAGAAATTATTAGCTAAATGGAAGCAGCAGTCTCTTAATGCTAGAATGAAACCTGACCCCGCTTTTGCTACTTCACCTATCTGTGTCACTGATAAGGATTATGAATTCTCTGTTGATCCTGAGATTATTACTTTAGTTGAATCTGATCCTTTTTATGGCCTTGAATCTGAAACTGTTGTGGCACATCTTACCAAGTTGAATGATATAGCTGCACTGTTCACTCATGATGATAAATCTCGCTATTTTTATATCCTTAGGATATTTCCGTTCTCATTAAGGGTGATGCTAAAACTTGGTATAATTCTCTTGCTCCTTGTTGTGTGCGTAGTCCCTAGGATATGATTTATTACTTCTCTGCTAAATATTTCCCTGCTCATAAGAAACAAGCTGCATTGTGGGAAATATATAATTTTGTGCAAATCAAGGAAGAGAGTCTCCCACAAGCTTGGGGGAGGCTTATCTGACTACTAAATGCTTTGCCTGATCATCCTCTCAAGAAAAATGAAATACTTGATATCTTTTATAATGGACTAACCGATGCTTCCAAGGACTACTTGGATAGTTGTGCTAGTTGTGTTTTCAGGGAAAGAATAGTCGACAAAGCTGAATTACTATTGAATAATATGTTGACTAATGAAAATAATTGGACTCTTCCAGATCCAGATCCTGAGGCAATTCCCGAACCAATTGAGCCAACTCCTGAGCCTATTCCTAAACCCACTCCGAAGAAGAGAGGTGTTTTATTTCTCAGTACCGAAGATATGCAAGAGGCAAAGAAATCAATGAAAGAAAAAAGGTATTAAAGCTGAAGATGTTAAGAATTTACCTCCTATTGAAGAAATACATGGTCTTAATATACCGCCCGTTGAAGAACCACATTGTCTTGATAACCTGACACAGGTAGTAAAGGTAAATTCTCTCTATATATATGATAAAGTTGAAATTCCCTCTACTAAATTTCATAGCCCATGCTTAGATGAATTTGATGACTTTATGGCTAGACAAGAAATTTTTAATGCTTATGTTGGTAGAGAGTTAAAGAATAATGCTTTCGAGATAGGACGCGTAAGTGATAATATGGCTAGAGTTAAAGGTGAACTTAAACTCATTAGCAAATATGCGTCTATGGTTGCTACTCAAGCTGAGCAAGTACTTAAAGATCAAAATGATTTGCTTGATGAATTAAATAATAAGAATGACTTTCCAGTTAGAGTGGCTACTAGAACTGGTAGAATGACTCAGGAACCTTTGTACCCTGAAGGCCACCCTAAGAGAATCGAGCAAGATTCTCAGAGAAATAATTTAGAAGCACCTAGTTCTTCCAAAAAGAAGAAAAAGAAAAACAATAGGACTTTGCATGCTTCTAGTGAACCTGTTGTAGACACACCTGAGAATCCTATTAATATTTCTATTTCTGATGCAGAAACACAATCAGGTGATGGACATGAACCTAGTGATAATGTTCATGTTGATGCTTAACCTAGCAAAAATAATGATGTAGAGATTGAACCTGATGTTGATCTTGATAACCCACAATCAAAGAATCAACGTTATGATAGAGAGATTTTGTTGCTAGGAAGCACGGTAGAGAAAGATAACCATGGGTTCAGAAACCCATGCCCTTTCCTCCTAAACCATCCAAGACAAAGGATGATGAGGATTTTGAGCACTTTGCTGAAATGATTAGACCTATCTTCTTACGTATGCGCTTAACTGATATGCTTAAAGTAAATCCTTATGCCAAGTATATGAAGGATATCATTACAAACAAAAGAAAGATACCGGAAGCTGAAATTTCCACCATGCTTGGTAATTACACTTTTAAGGGTGGAATACCAAAGAAACTTGGAGACCTCAGGGTACCAACTATACCATGCTCCATTAAAAGAAATTATGTTAGAACTGCTTTATGTGATCTTGGAGCCGGTGTTAGTGTTATGACTCTCTCTTTATATCGTAGACTTGAATTGAATAAGTTGACACCTACTGAAATCTCTTTGCAAATGGCTGATAAATCAACTGCCATACCTGTCGGTATTTGTGAAGATGTGCCTGTTGTAGTTGCATATGTCACTATCTTAACAGACTTTGTTATTCTTGATATTCCCGAGGACGATAGTATGTCGATTATCCTTGGTAGACCTTTTTTGAACACTGCAGGGGCTGTTATTGATTGCAACAAAGGCAATGTCACTTTTTATGTTAATGGTAATGAGCATACGGTACACTTTCCGAGGAAACAATCTCAAGTTCATAGCATCAATTCTATTGGAAAAGTTCCAACTATCATTATTGGAGGTTTTGAATTTCCTCTCCCTACTGTCAAGAAAAAGTATGATATTCTTATTGTTGGGGATTTTCATATCCCCGTTGAGGTAACTTAGTGTTATTCGAAATTTCTCCAGTTCCGTGGTATTCGGAATGAGTTTGTTAACAAGACTTGATCAACCTTGTTAGTGGATTCATTTTGATGATCATGAGATGGATGAAACTAGAAGACACAACCTTCTGTACCCTCCTTTTACTTTCTGTTATTTAGAATAAATAAAGCAAAAATAGTATTATCTGTCAGTTTTCTGATTTATCCGTGCATAAAAAAATATCCCGAAAATAAAAGTGCTCCAAATGCCCTGCAAATTTAGTATGATTTTTATGGAATATTTGAGGATTTTAGGCACTGAAATCAGTGCAGGAGGGGCAAGCACCAGGCCACGAGAGTGGAGGGCACGCCCACTCCACCTAGGCGCGCCCCCTGTCTCGTGGGCCCCTGGTGGCCCCCCTCCACTTATTCCAGCACTCACACACTTCATCTTCTACCCAAAAAATACCCATCTAGCTCAAGCATGAGTTCTAGCTCGTTTTGCTGCGATTTTTGATCTCCTTGCTCAAAGCTCCATTCAAAAAACTGCTTTGGGAGATTGTTGCTTGGTATGTGACTCCTCCATTGGTCCAATTAGTTTTTATTCTAGTGCTTTATTCATTGCATTTTTTTGCTGCATAGGTGACCATGTTCTTGAGCTTGCATGTTAAATTTATGAGGTCCCAAGCAATTCTAATGCATGATATATGCTCTAGGTACTTGTAGGAGTAGTTGTTATCAATCTTGTTTAGTTTTATTCACTTTTATTTTGAAGTTACTAAATTTTCAGAAATTTTCAAAAAATGTTAAGGAGACTTTTAAGGGGCTCTTCTAGCCAAGGCTCTTAGGAAAAACAAGCCAAAGAGAAGGAAAAAGCCAAGTACAACCTTCCTCGCTTAGCGGAAGTGCGGTTGTGTGAATGGCCATGCAATGATTTCTTGAAAGAAGCTGGAATTCATGAAGATTTTTGTTCTTTGATCGAGAACGCAGGCCTCACCGGTTTCATCAAAGACCGGATCAATCAGTATCTCTTACTCACTAATATTTTCATGCAAAATTTTTATTATTATCCTAAGAAGTCACCGCCTTCAGTATCATTTAATTTATATGACGAATTCAGAGAAATATCTTTACATGATTTTTGCGCGGTTTGTAGGATACCCTTTGGGGAAAAATTAGAGGAACCGCATCGTAAAGATGTGGATGGCTTTGTTAACACTATAGCTGTAGAGGAGCTAAAGTAAGGTTCCGAGGCAAAAATCTCTAGCATACACTTCCCTGTTTTACGCTATCTTGTCATATTTGCTAGTAGATGCTTGATTGGTCGTGGAAATAGTGGAAAATTTAATGTTCCTGATATTATCATTCTTCAGCATGCCTTGTTTGGAGACAATAGTTTTAGTATGGGTGCCGTCATTGTTAAACGGCTGAGTCTGAATCGTACAAAAGGCCCCATATTTGGAGGTATCTATGTTTCACGTCTTGCTAGACATTTTGAGATACCTATTAGGCACCATGAGAAAGAGGAGACAAATTTGCCTCCTCACGTTTTAGATTACAAGAGCATGGTAGCCCACTCGTTTATTATTAACAACGAAGAGAAGATGCTATTGTTTAACGTTAGATTTAATAAGAAACACAATGAGACTATTATTTTGCCTGCACCTTTGTTGTTTGATTTGCTTGCAGATAACTTTCTTGTCACGCCAGAGGCGGTGTATGCTCATCGAGTCCAAGCATCCACTCCAGAACCTGAACCTGAGCCAAAACCTGCACTGGACCCTTATCATGAATCATCTTTCCAGTGGGATCCGGAGATGATCAGCCAGTCGTATCCTGATTACACCTCCCAGTACACCGGGAAGAGTAGCGGCGGTCCTTGGTACTAGACCAACTTAGGCCAAAAGCCTAAGCTTGGGGGAGTACGTATTTCTCACCGACTTTACATTCATGTTCACACACTAGTCGTCGATGCTCATACTCTTTCATTGTATTATCCATGTTAGTTTAAATTTCTTTTTCTAGTTTTCTTCTTGTGTGTTTGATAAACCTTAAGAAAAACCAAAAAAATTAGTTAGTTTAATTTTCATGTTTGTAGTAGAACTAAAATAATAACTCAAAAAGATTTCTCGTTCTTCTTCTTACTTGTTGGGAGCTTTCCCGTGTAAATAGTTTTCTTTTCTTTTCTTTTCTTTGGGGGTCGAGAAGACCGTATTGAAAATGCTTAATGGCTCTCGTATGCATGCTTGTTTATTTAACTTAGAGCCCATATTATTTGTCTTCTCTCTTGAGTTGAATGCTTGCAGATTCCAGCTTAGTCCAATGCACGTGCACTCTTATTATTATACACATCATTCGGTCGTGCAAGTGAAAGGCAATAATGATGATATATGATGGACTTACTGGGATGAGAAAAGCTGGTATGAACTCGACCTCTCTTGTTTTTGTAAATATTATGAGTTCATCATTCCTGATTCAGCTTATTATGAAGTAAACATATTTGCAATGACATTTAGAGATTATAGTTGCTTGTGCCATGCTTGATTAGCTATGAGTTATAATGGTTTACCTTGCGTGCCAACATGCTATTAGAATGATTATGATGTGGTATGGTGGGATGGTATCCTCCTTTGAATGAATTGAGTGACTCGACTTGGCACATGTTCACGCATGTAGTTGAAACAAATCAACATAGCCTTCATGATATTTATGTTCATGGTAGATTATATCCTACTCATGCTTGTGGTCGGTGTAAATTAATTCTAATGCATGTTCATGACTGTTGTCGCTCTCTCAGTTGGTCGCTTCCCAGTCTTTGCTAGCCTTCACCTGTACTAAGCGGGAATACTGCTTGTGCATCCAAACCCCTTAAACCCCAAAGTTGTTCCATATGAGTCCATTATACCTTCCTATATGTGGTATTTAGCTTCCGTTCCAAGTAAATTTGTATGTGCCAAACTCCAAACCTTCAAATGAAATTCTATTTTGTATGCTCGAGCCGCTCATGTTTCGACTAGGGCTGCCTATATCTTCCATGCTAGGTGGGTTATTCTCAAGAGGAGTGGGCTCCGCTCCTCATTCACGAGAAAGGGCCGGTAACCGGGATGCCCAGTCCCATGATCCAAAAAGATCAAAGCAAATCAAAATAATTAAACAAAACTCCCCTAGGGCTGTTGTTAGTTGGAGGCACTCGTTGTTTCGAGCAAGCCATGGATTGATGCTTGTTGGTTGTTGGGGGAGTATAAACCTTTACCATTCTGTTTGGGAACTGCCTATAATGCATGTAGTATGGAAGATACAACCATCTCATAGTTGTTGCGTTGATAGCAAAAGTATGCCGCTCAAAATGTTATTCAATCTCTATTTTAAAATCGAGCTCTTGCACCTCTACAAATCCCTGCTTCCCTCTGCGAAGGGCCTGTCTATTTACTTTTATGTTGAGTCATGACCCTTCTTATTAAAAAGCACCCGCTGGAGAGCACACTGTCATTTGCATTCATTACTATTGGTTTATATTGGGTATAACTTGATTGGATCTCTTTTACCACGAATTACAATGTTTAGTCAGTCCTTGATATTTAAAGGTGCTCTGCATTTATGTTTTGCGGTCTCAGAAAGGGCTAGCGAGATACCATTTTGTTATATCATGTTGTGATTGTTTTGAGAAAGTGTTGTCATCCGAGTTTTATTATTATGGCTCGCTAGCTGATTATGCTATTGATATGAGTAATTGTGAGAACTAAGTGTTATTGTGAGTATGGTTAGTTCATATTATTTGCTGAAACGTGAATGCTGGCTTTTCATGTTTACACCAACAGTTTTCCTTTATCACTTTCAGTTTATCAACTGAATTGCTTGAGGACAAGCAAATGTTTAAGCTTGGGGGAGTTGATACGTCTCCAATGTATCTACTTTTCCAAACACTTTTTCCCTTGTTTTGGACTCTAACTTGCATGATTTGAATGAAACTAACCCGGACTGACGCTATTTTCAGCAGAACTGCAATGATGTTGTTTTATGTGTAGAAAAGAAAAGTTCTCGGAATGTCCTGAAAATCCACGGAGGCACTTTTTGGAAAATATAAAAAATATTGGCGAAAGAATCAAGACCAGGGGGCCCACACCCTGTCCACGAGATAGGGGGGCGCGCCCCCTCCCCCTGGGCGCGCCCCCTATCTCGTGGCCCCCCTGGACCTCCACCGACCTCGACTCCAACTCCATATATTCACGTTCGGGGAGAACAAAAATCAGAGAGGAAGTTTCATTGCATTTTACGACATGGAGCTGCCGCCAAGCCCTAATCTCTCTCGGGAGGGCTGATTTGGAGTCCGTTCGGGGCTCCGGAGAGGGGGATTCATTGCCGTTGTCATCATCAACCATCCTCCATCACCAATTTCATGATGCTCACCGCCGTGCATGAGTAATTACATTGTAGGCTTTTTGTATGGTGATGGGTTGGCTGAGATTTACCATGTAATCAAGTTAGTTTTGTTAGGGTTTGATCCCTAGTATCCACTATGTTCTGAGATTGATGTTGCTATGACTTTGCTATGCTTAATGCTTGTCACTAGGGCCCGAGTGCCATGATTTCAAATCTGAACCTATTATGTTTTCATGAATATATGTGTGTTCTTGATCCTATCTTGCAAGCCTATAGTCACCTATTATGTGTTATGATCCGACAACCCCAAAGTGACAGTAATCGGGATACTTCTCGGTGATGACCGTAGTTTGAGGAGTTCATGTATTCACTATGTGTTAATGCTTTGGTCCGGTTCTCTATTAAAAGGAGGCCTTAATATCCCTTAGTTTCCGCTAGGACCCCGCTGCCACGGGAGGGTAGGACAAAAGATGTCATGCAAGTTCTTTTCCATAAGCACGTATGACTATTTACGGAATACATGCCTACATTGCATTGATGAACTGGAGCTAGTTCTCTGTCACCCTATGTTATAGCTATTACATGAGGAATCACATCCGGCATAATTATCCATCACCGATCCATTGCCTACGAGCTTTTTACATACTGTTCTTTGCTTATTTACTTTTCCGTTGCTACTGTTACAACTACTACAAAAACCCAAAACCTATTATCTTTACTTTTGCTACCGTTACCTTTATTATCATATTACTTTGCTACCAAATACTTTTCTGCAGATATTAATTTATCCAGGTGTGGTTGAATTGACAACTCAACTGCTAATACTCAAGAATATTCTTTGGCTCCCTTGTATTGAACCAATAAATTTGGGTAAAATACTTTACCCTCGAAAGCTATTGCGATCCTCTACACTTGTGGGTTATCATTACCCATCCTGCATTGATGAGAATCCCGTGATAAGGGGACATGATCTCTACTTTGACAAGACGTGCCAATGAAACCGCACCTCGAAATACGGAGAGGCAGGCTAAGAACGGTTCGAATAAAGACCGGACCATGGCATGATGTCACGTTGTGAGTTGTCAGCAGATTGGACTCGTGGGTGGTATGAGGAATGTGTTTTGCAGAGCTGGACATGATTCTTATGTTCAAGATCTACTTTGAAGTATTCGGAGAAGGAATCCGCCTTGCAATGCCAAAGACAATCTACGCACCGGACTCATCGTCATTGAAGCCTGGTTCAGGGGCTATTGAGGGAGTCCTGGACTAAGGGGTCCTCAGACAACCAAACTATATACATTGGCCGGACTGTTAGGCTATGAAGATACAAGATAGAAGACTTCGTCCCATGTCCGGATGGGACCCTCCCTTGCATGGATGGCAAGCTTGGCGATTCGGATATGTAGATTCCTTTCTCTATAACCGACTTTGTGTAACCCTAGCCCCCTTCGGTGTCTATATAAACCAGAGGGTTTAGTCCGTAGGACAACAATCACAACTTCATAGGCTAGACTTCTAGGGTTTAGCCATTACGATCTCGTGGTAGATCAACTCTTGTAATACTCATATTCATCAAGATCAATCAAGCAGGAAGTAGGGTATTACCTCCATAGAGAGGGCCCGAACCTTGGTAAACATTGTGTCCCCCGCCTCCTGTTACCATTAACCTTAGACGCACAGTTCAGGACCCCCTACCCTAGATCCGCCGGTTTTGACACCGACACCAGTCAAGTACCTCAGGAGGAAAAAGCCGAAAACTGACCGTCATAGTAAGCGTGAATGGGTCCGTGATCCGATGACGAGGTTTGACTCTAAAAATCATTGGCGATTTCGCCGTGTCACATGAAGGGTTCGTCTTAACACAAACCATGTGATCAGAAAGGGCAGGATTTGATCCCCAAGTACGTCACAAATACATCGGGGGCTAGTCCCTAGTCCCCACCGTCAAGCTCCTAAGGCTAAGTGAAAGCAGTAAAACCGAATAGTTTGATCGCCTGGTTTCGCTCCCGCACTACCGCCTCCGGGCACCAAGATGTTGGCTAAGGGTAAAAGTGCGAAGATGGAACACCCCTTGTGATATCACTTAGGGGCTGAAGCCGACGACTGGTAGCTTTCATAATAAACATACGACCACACAGGAGTCAAAATTTGATTATTACAATATAAAACAAGCTAGGTAGATGCATAATAAAGCATAAGGTCCACTTGGTACACACTTACTACAATTATTCAAGCATTACATCTTTCGAACACTGGCCCTCTATCGCTCGTGCACCCATCATCACCTGTGCGAAATACTGCTCGGGGCGGCGATGCTCATTCCCCTTGGGCAGAGGAGCTGTGGCCATCTCCATTGGATTAATCTTCGGCCAATGTACCATGGTCTTTGCAAATGCAAGCCTCGCCCCCTCAAGGCACATTGACCGCTTTACAGCTTCAATTCGAAGCGACGCCTCTAGCAGTTTCTGCACAAGGCCAAAGTAGGTGTCTGGAATGGGCTCGGCCGGCCTTAGGCTGACACAGAGATCCTTCATGGCCAGCTCAGACATTCGATGCATCTCCATCAGCTGCTTCATTTGATCATAGAGGAGGGTCGAGCGCTCAGAGTCCGGAAACGGTGACCAAAAGATCCGCTGCATGGAGTCCTCCTCTAGGATGGCATAGTGCCTCGCCGTGGGCGCTGCATTCTTTGGAAGTACAGCGAAGATGCCTGTGGAGCGCCAGACCCTCATCAGCGGGGCAAACCTGTTGCCTCCGAACACATTCTGCAGTAAGTATTTCTTACCATTGGCGATTTGTGTGGCTTCACCGAGCTCCTCCCAGACGCCTCGTGCATCAGTCCTCGCCTCCTGAAGCTCCTTTTCTGCCTTGGATAGACGGGAGGATTGTTCCTCCCGCCCCTTATCAAGGGCCTCAAGCTTCTTGGCGGCATTTTGGAGCTCCACTTGGACTTTGGTCACCCGAGCCTCGTGCTGCTCGGCAGTAAGCTTGGTCTTCTCAAGCTCGGCTACCGCCTTCTCAGCGGCCGCTTTCTTCGTGGTTGCCTCCGCCTCGGCTTTCTTCAGGGCCTCCCTCAATCCCTCAACCTCGGCGGCGGTAGCTACAGGATAATCATGATAAATGATCAACATACAGTCCGAATTGTCAATATCCGGCAACATATACTTCTTATTATAGGGCATAGCTCGCGCCTCATCAAGCCGTTTATTGACAAGGTCAAGCTCTTGATCGAAAATCTTAAGCTTCCGATCCATCTCCTCTAACACCGCAGCATTAGCAGTCGCGACCACGGAAGATGCCTGCATCCGCAAAAGCAATGTCGACATCATTATTCGACCTACCGAATTTGATCCTCCACAAGTTTTCTTTGAAGCCCTTGCAGAGTCTCGGGGGCTGCTACATATATGGCCTACCCAAACTAAGGACTAAATCCAATTTATGAGAAAAGAGCATTACTTGACTTACCTCAAAGCCCGTTAGAAGGTCTTGGACATCGTCGTGATACGTCTCTAATGTATCGACTTTTTCTCATGCTTTTCCACTTGTTTTGGAATCTAATTTGCACGATTTGAAAGAAACTAACCCCAAACTGACGCTGTTTTCAGCAGAACTACCATGGTGTTGTTTTTGTGCAAAAATAAAAGTTCTACGAATGGAACGAAACTTTGCGAGGATTTTTATATCAATAATAAGAATTTCTAGAGCCAAGACCTGCAGGAGAGGGGCACCTAGGTGGGCACAACCCACCAAGGCGCGACCCCTCTCCTGGCGCATCCAGGTGGGTTGTACCCACCTGGTGGCCCCGCAGACGACCCCCTTGATACTATAAAATCACATATTTCCAGGAAAAAAATTAGGGAGAAAGAATTATCGCGATCCACGAGACGGAGCCGCCGCCAAGCCCTGTTCTTCCTCGAGAGGGCAGATCTGGAGTCCGTTTGGGGCTCCAGAGAGGGGGATCTTCGTTCTTCATCGTCACCAACCCATCTCAATCGCCAATTCCATGATGCTCCCCTCCGGGAGTGAGTAATTCCTTCGTAGGTTTGCTGGTCGGTGAGGAGTTGGATGATATTCATCATGTAATCGAGTTAGTTTTGATAGGGCTTGATCCCTAGTGTCCACTATGTTCTTAGATTGATGTTGCTATGACTTTGCTATGCTTAATGCTTGTCACTTTGGGCCTGAGTGCCATGAACTCAGATCTGAACCGTTTATGAATCCATCATTATATCCATGTTTTAGATCCGATCTTGCAAGTTATAGTCACCTACTACGATTATGATCCGACAACCCCGGAGTGACAACAACCGGGCCCACTCTCGGTGATGACCGTAGTTTGAGGAGTTCATGTATTCACTATGTATTAATGCTTTGTTCTTGTTCTCTATTAAAAGGAGGCCTTAATATCCCTTAGTTTGCAATATGGACCCCGCTTCCACGGGAGGGTAGGACAAAACGTGGCATGCAAGTTCTTTTAATAAAGCACGTATGCCTATTTACGGAATACATGCCAACATTATATCGATGAACTGGAGCTAGTGCCGTATTGCCCTAGGTTATAACTATCACATGATGAATATCATCCAACAAGTCACTGATCCAATGCCTATGAATTTATCATATATTGTTTCTGCTAAGTTACTACTGTTTCCTCTGCTATCGTTACTGCTACAATATCACTGCTATTACTATTACTACTGCTACTATCATCAAAACTAAACTACTTTGCTATTGATCACTTTGCTGCAGATAATTAATCTCCACGTGTGGTTGAATTAACAACTCACCTGCTAATACCTTCAAATATTCTTTGGCTCCCCTTGTGTTGAATCTATAAATTTGGGTTAAATACTTACCCTCGAAAACTGTTGCAATCCCCTATACTTGTGGGTTATCAAGACCTTTTTCTGGCGCTGTTTTCGGGAAGCATAGCTATATTTGTTGAGTCACTTGGGATTATTATCAATTTATCACTATGAAGAATCTGAAGGATGCTAAGACTAAGATATTTCCCTCAAAGACGAAGGAAGGTAAGGAACTGCCATCCAGTTCTGCTTTAGATTCACCTTCTGTTATGAGTAAACTTGAAACACCACCACATGCTATTAATTCTGATATGTCACAAGTTATTGATGATGCTACTTCTACTATGAATGATGCTTATGATGATGCTAGTACCATGCTCGATAATGATGATGTGCTACTTGGTGAATTTCTTGATGAACAAATTGCTAGAGTAATACAACATGATGTTGTTGAATCTGATGATGTGCTTGAAACTGAAACTCCTGAAACACCTGCTAGAGTTAGCCCTCCTAGATATGAATTGCGTAATTTACCGAAAGGCTATGTTATGAGTGAAGAGGCAAGTAGAGATATTCTTGTTTGTAAGGATAGAGATGATCTAGAGAAATTATTACACAAGTATAAAGAAAAATCTCTGAATACTAGAATGAAATGTGATCCTAAGTTTGCTACTTCACCTATTGCTATTGCTGATAAGGATTATGAATTCTCTGTCGACCCAGAGTTAATCACTCTGGTTGAATCTGATCCTTTCCATGGGTATGGAACTGAAACTGCTGTAGCACATCTTACTAAGTTGAATGATACAGCCACCCTTTTTACTCATGATGAGAAAACTCAATATTACTTTATTCTCAAATTATTTCCTTTCTCATTAGAGGGTGATACTAAAGCTTGGTACAACACTCTTGCTCCTGGATGTGTGCGTAGTCCCCAGGATATGATTTACTACTTCTCTGACAAATATTTTCCTGCTCATAAGAAACAAGCTGCCTTACAGGAAATATTTAACTTTGTTCAAATTAAAGAAGAGAGTGTCCAACAAGCTTGGGGAAGGCTTTGCCAGCTACTTAATGCTTTGCCTAATCATCCTCTTAAGAAAAATGAAATACTTGATATCTTCTATAATGGACTAACCGATGCTTCTAGGGACTTCCTAGATAGTTGTGCTAGTTGTGTTTTCAGGGAATGAACTATTGCTCAAGCTGAAGAATTATTGAATAACATATTGAAAAATTATGATGATTGGACTATTCCTGAACCACCACCTAAACCCACTCTGAAGAAGAGGGGTATCTTATATCTCAGTCCTGAAGATATGCTAGAGGCAAAGAAATCTATGAAGGAAAAAGCCATTAAAGCTCAGGATGTTAAAAATTTACCTCCTATTGAAGAAATACATGGGCTTGATACACCACCACTGCCTAAGGTGGTAGAGGTAAATTCTCTTATGAATTTCAATGAAAATGATAATCCTCACAATATGCATCCTAGCCAATGCCTTTATGAGTTTGAAAATTACATTAGGAAGCAAGACCACTTCAATGCAAATGTTATGAAACAATTGAAATATAATTCTGATATGATTGCTCGCTTGAGTGACTTGTTATTTAGAGTCTCAAATGATGTTAGAGGTGTTGGAAAACATGATTCTATGGTTCAAACCCAGTTAGAACAAGAGAATTACTTCATGAAATGAATCATAATATACATGACTTTGCTGTTAGAGTTGCAACTAGAGGAGGTAAAATGACTCAGGAACCACTTTACCCTGAGGGACATCCAAAGAGAATTGAACAAAATTCTCAAAGAAACAACACCACTACACCTAGTTCTTCTAAAAAGAAAAAGAAAAAGAAAAATGATATGACTTTGCATGCTTCTAGTGAGCCTGAAATAGACAAACCTCCTGATAATGAAAATGAAACTTCTATCTCTGATGCTGACACTCAATCTGGTAATGAACATCCACCTAGTGATAATGAAAACGACAATGATGAGGTTCATGAAGACACTCAAACAAATAATGATAAGGAACCAGATAATGATGTTGAGATAGAACCACCTGTTGATCTTGATAACCCACAACCTAAGAATAAAAGATATGATAAAAGAGACTTTGTTGCTAGAAAACACGGTAAAGAAGAAGAACCGTGGGTTCAAAAACCTATGCCTTTTCTACCCAAGTCAACTAAAAAGAATGATGAATAAGAAGTTGAATGCTTTGCTGAAATGCTAAGGCCAGTCTTTTTGCATACTCGCTTGACTGATATCCTTAAAATGCCTCCCTATGATAAGTATATCAAAGACATCATCACAAATAAGAGAAAAATACCGGAAGCTGAAATCTCCACTATGCTTGCTAATTATACTTTTAAAGACGGAGTACCTAAAAAACTTGGAGATCCGGGAATACCAAGTATACCTTGCTCTATCAAAAAGAATTATGTGAAAACTGCTTTGTGTGATTTAGGAGCTGGTGTTAGTGTTATGCCTTTCTCTTTATATAAAAGACTTGACTTGAATAAACTCACACCTACTGAAATATCTTTGCAAATGGCTGACAAATCAACTACCATACCTATTGGTATCTGTGAGGATGTGCCCATTGTTGTTGCTAATGGTACTATTTTGACTGACTTTGTTATACTTGAGATGCCCGAGGATGACAACATGTCAATTATCCTTGGTAAACCCTTCTTGAATACTGCAGGGGCTGTTATTGATTGCAAGAAAAGCAAGGTCACTTTTCATATTAATGATAATGAGCATATGATGCACTTTCCAAAGAAACAATTCCAAGTGAATGGTATTAATGTTATTGAAAAATCTCCGATATTCACTATTGGAAGTTTTCAAATACCTCTACCTACTGTCAAAAAGAAATATGAAATGCTTATTGTTGGGGAAATGCATATCCCCAATGAGGCAACTTAATGATGTACAGAAGTTCTTCGGTTTCATGCTCATCGAAAGTGGTTGTTAATAAGACCCGATCAACCTTACTAATGAATCATTTTTGAACGGTATGAAGTTGATGAATTTAGTAAGCACTACCTTCTGTCCCTACCTTTTGTTTTCTGTTTTTATTAGTTAAATAAAATAAAATGCCATGTTTTGTCTGTTTTCTGAATTTCCCGTGCAATAAAAAATGACCCAAAAACAAAAGTTCTCATAATGCTCTGAAAACCTGATACGATTTTTTTTGAATATTTTTGAATTTTTTGTGCAAATAATACCACAGGGAGGTGCACCAGGTGGGCACAACCTACCTGGGCGCGCTAGGAGCCCCAGGCACGCCCTGGTGAGTTGTGGTCCCCATGTGGGCCCCCTCACTTATCTCTTTAGCCCACATCATCACTTACCTCCAGAAAAAAATCCCCATTGCTCTCTCTCCAGTGTTCTTGAGCTCAAACCCGTGGATTTCGATCTCTTAGGTCGAAGCTCCATTTCTGAAACTATTTTGGGGGATTGTTGCTTGGTATGTGACTCCACCATTTGTCCAATTCAGATTTTTGTTCATAGGAGAAATTCATAACTTGTTGTGCACACACATTTGCCTGCGCATGCTCTTTTTGATTATCACAGCAAGGGGAGATATTTTGTTCTTGAAAGCGAGGCCTGAGCTCGTAACACAACAGTGGTGGAAGCACGGCGTGCGGAGGCATCCGCACCGAGAGCCTCTATGAGCTTGCACATAGACTTCTACCTCCAGGCTACTGACCGATTACCAACTTAGGCCAAAAGCCTAATCTTGGGGGAGTACGTGTTTCTCACCGACATTATATTCATGTTCATGTCCACATACTTCATTTGTCGGTGTTCACACTTTTCCATTGTATCATCCATGCTTAGATTTATTTTCCTACTTTCTTCTTGTGTGTTTGAAAAACTTTAGAAAAAGCAAAAAAATAGTTGTAGCAATTTCCTTTCTATGCATGCTTAGTAGTAGTATTAAAGAGAAAATCCAAAAAGATTTCCTTGTTCTTCTTTTGCTTGTTGGGAGCTTTCCCGTGTAAAAAGTTTTTCTCGTTTTTGCTTTTCCCTTTTATTTGTCCATTCTAGAAAATCAAAAACTCCAAAAATATTTTAGTGTGTTTCTCTGAACTTCTTTTCCTTTTATTCGAGTTGTACCGAGGAGAAGACCACGATGAAAATGTTGAGTGACTCTCATATAAATAATTGTTGAACTAATAAGAGCACATTTTACCCGGTCTTCTCCTGTTGAATAAAATGTCTTTCAGATTCCATCTTAGTCCAGGACATTCTTGCACTATTATTATTTTCATATCGTTCGGTCGTGCAAGTGAAAGGCAATAATGACGACATCTGATGAACTAGCCATGGCAGGGAGAAATTGGTATGAACTGAACTTGTTCTATTTTTGTAAATATGTTTAACCTGGTATCCATGATTCAGCCCATTTTGATTAAACATGTTTGCAATGACAATTAGAGATTATAGTTTCTCATACCATGCATAAGTAGCTGAGAGTTGATAATGATTTATCTTGGATATCAACATAGCGTTAAAATGATTGTGATGTAGTTTGATGATATGGTATCCTCCTCTGAATATTCGAGTGGCTTGACTTGGCACATGTTCATGCATGTAGTTGAATCAAAACAAACATAGCCTTTATGATATTTATGTTCATGGTGTCCATATCCTACTCATGCTAGTGTCCAATGTTACTTATGCATAATGCATGGTTATGGTCGTTGTTGCTCTCCAGCTGGCCGCTTCTCAATCTAAATTGCTAGCCTTCACTTGTACTAAGTGGGAATTCTGCTTGTACATCAAAAACCTTGAACCCAAAGTTATACCATATGAGTCCACCATACCTACCTATATGCGGTATAACACTACCGTTCGAAGTAAATTTGCATGTGCCACCTCTAAAAACTTCTAAAAATGATCCTTTTTGTGTGCCTGGATCATTCATGGAATGACAGGAGGTGGTCAATATCTTCCATGCTAAGCGGGTTATTTTTAGGTCGAGTGTTTATTCACTCGCCATCGCACGAGAAAATGGGCGATAATAGGGATTCCCAGTCTCGAACTCAAAAATGCAAATAATTAAACAAAACTCCCCCGGGACTGATGTTGGTATTGACGAGACCGTTGTTTCGGACAAGCCGTGGAGTGTGATTGATGGTGGAGGGGGAGTAAACCTTTACTTTTATCACTTGGGAACCACCACTAGCATGCTTAGCATGGAAGATATTGATAACTGATGGTTGTGAAGTGAATAAGAAGGGTGCATGTCTCAAAATATCATTTATCTATGTTTTAAAATTTGAGCTCTGGCACCTCTGCAAAATCACTGCTTCCCTCTACGAATGGAGTATCCATTTACTTTTATGTTGTGTCACCACCTTCTAAAACAAGCGCTAGAAATTGAGTAGAGCACAACTGTCATGATTTATGCATTATGTGTAGCTAATGTTGGGTGCATCATGACTGGATCTTTTCTACCATGGATTACAATGTTTAGTCGCTGCTTGAACTTTGGAGGTGCTCTGCATTTATATTTTGCGGTCTCAAAAAGGGCTAGCGAGATACTACTATTGTCATATTACATCATGGTTGTTTTGAGAACGTGTTGCTGTTTGAGATATTTTATTATTGCTCGCTAGCTGATTATGTCATTGATATGAGTCATTATAATCTTTAAATGTTATTGTTGACATGGTTAGTTATAATGTCGGCTGAAAACCTGGGTGTTGTTTAAGCTTATTTATGAAAACAAGAGCAAAAGAGTTCGTAAAAGTTTTTCTTTCTCAACTTCAGTTTATCAACTGAATTGCTTGAGGACAAGCAAAGGTTTAAGCTTGGGGGAGTTGATACGTCTCCAACGTATCGACCTTTTCTCATGCTTTTCCACTTGTTTTGGACTCTAATTTGCATGATTTGAATGAAACTAACCCCGGACTGACGTTGTTTTCAGCAGAACTATCATGGTGTTGTTTTTGTGCAGAAATAAAAGCTCTCGGAATGAAACGAAACTCTGCCAGGATTTTTTATATGAATAATAAGAATTTCTGGAGGCAAGACCTGCTGGAGAGGGGCACCTGGGTGGGCACAACCCACCAGCGCGCGCCCCCCTCTCCTGGCGTGCCCAGGTGGGTTGTACCCACCTGGTGGCCCTGCAGACAACCCCCCTGATACTATAAAATCACGTATTTCCAAAAAAAAATAGGGAGAAAGAATTATCGTGATCCACGAGATGGAGCCCCTGCCAAGCCTAGTTCTTCCTCGGGAGGGCATATCTGGAGTCCATTTGGGGCTCCGGAGAGGGGGATCTTCGTTCTTCATCAACACCAATCCATCTCCATCGCCAATTCCATGATGCCCCTCGATGGGAGTGAGTAATTCCTTCGTAGGCTCACTGGTCGGTGAGGAGTTGGACGAGATTCATCATGTAATTGAGTTAGTTTTGTTAGGGCCTGGTCCCTAGTGTCCACTATGTTCTTAGATTGATGTTGCTATGACTTTGCTATGCTTAATGCTTGTCACTTTGGGCCCGGGTGCCATGAACTCAGATCTGAACCATTTATGAATTCATCATTATATCTATGTTTTAGATCCGACCTTGTAAGTTATAGTCACCTACTACGGTTATGATCCGACAACCCCGGAGTGACAACAACCGGGCCCACTCTCTCGGGGATGACTGTAGTTTGAGGAGTTCATGTATTCACTATGTGTTAATGCTTTGTTTCGGTTCTCTATTAAAAGGAGGCCTTAATATCCCTTAGTTTCCAATATGGACCCCGCTGCCACGGGAGGGTAGGACCAAAGATGTCATGCAAGTTCTTTTAATAAAGCACGTATGACTATTTACGAAATACATGCCTACATTATATCGATGAACTGGAGCTAGTGCTGTATCGCCCTAGGTTATAACTGTCACATGATGAATATCATCTAACAAGTCACCGATCCAATGCTTACGAATTTATCATATATTGTTTCTGCTAAGTTACTACTGTTGCCTCTACTATCGTTACTGCTACAATATCACTGCTATTACTATTACTAATGCTACTATTATCAAAACTATCAAACTACTTTGCTACTGATCACTTTGCTGCAGATAATTAATCTCCAGGTGTGGTTGAATTGACAACTCAGCTGCTAATACCTTCAAATATTCTTTGGCTCCCCTTGTGGCGAATCTATAAATTTGGGTTAAATACTTACCCTCGAAAACTATTGCGATCCCCTATACTTGTGGGTTATCACGTTGCTCAGTCCAGATTGGACGGACCGAACACCCTCCATTACCGCACTCATTTGAGTGTGGTGCCCATCAATGATGACGGAGTTGTTCACCAGCTCCTCCAGCACGTCTGGCCAGCCAGCCGTCGCCCGTGTAGAGGTGTTCGGTGCTAGCGTGGGCTCCCCGGCCCTTCCCCTACTGGGAGGAATTTGTGTCATTGAAGGCCTTGGGAGGCTCGGGAGCAGTCGACGGAGGGGGTCCGGATAGTCCGGACTCCTTTTCCTTGTCACGCAGGAGGGATGCTCCCTCTTGGTCTTCGGTGACCAAGGAGTTAACCTCGGTCATTATGGCATCCACCTCCCCCTCTCTGTTCGGGGGAGGAGTCCTTTGTGACCGCTCCTCCTCGACCTCGTCGGGGATCGGAGGGGGCGCTAACCACGCCATAGACCCATTGTCCGCCAGTTTGGCAGGCAAAGACATCCCCTCTGAAGTCTGCTCAGTGGGGCATTCGTGTGGGGGACTGTAACTCGAAAGGGTCAACCTTTGAATAAACAAAATTACCGAAAAGAAGATGGCTAACTTGACCCTGGGTGCCTTCTCCGGGACCTTCTCGAACACTTCGGACTCCTTGTCGGAGTCCGAACTGTCGAATAGGACCAGCTTGGGCCGGCATCATCTCTTTTGGGCCGGAAAAAGTCGGACCTCCTCAACGTCCTCTGACGCTGCCCTCTTCTTGGACTGTGAGGAGGCACTCTCCTCCTCGTCCTCATCCTTGCCCCCATCCTGCACGGACAAGGCTGCCGCGTCTCCGGACCGATTACCCAGACAAACCTTGCGATGGAGGCCCTCCCCGGCCTCTGGCGCTTCTGTCTTCTTGCCCTTCTTGGCGGGTGCCTTGTAGGGCCCCACGACCAGCAGGTTCTCCAGCTGCTCCGGTCAGGGCTCTTCTGACAGGGGCACTGGGTCACTGATCTTCTTGTCCTTGGCAAGCCAGTCATGCAAAAATCCGCATACAAGGTTAGACCGAATTGAACATGGTATAAATATCCGAACACTCCTCGAAGAAAAATACCACTCACCTCCTTTGGGGCGTTCACGGCGTCAAGGACAATGTCCTTCCCCTCAACTGGCCAGTCCTTCTGGGGCTGGAATAATTGACCTCATACTTTGTCAAGGGTCATGCCGTGGAGGCGTAGCATGGTGGCTGGATCCTCGGTCTCATACTCCCACATGGGCTTGACCCTCTCTTGGCAAGGGAGGAGCCGGCGGTGGAGCATGATCTAGACCACATCAACGAGCTTCGCGCCGGTCTCTATTATGCCGTTGATGCGTTTCTGCAATGACTTTCGTGTGTGTGATACAACCCTAGTCCGGAGCCTTGGTGGTCCATGAGGCCAGCCTGGTGGGGGGTCCAGACCTAAATGTGGGGCCTGCTCCCCATGCGACCTCCCTGGGCTCGGTGATGTAGAACCACTCCTTTTGCCACATCCGGACGGTGTCGACAAAGTGATCGTCCGGCCACTGGACCCTTGTCAGTTTACTAATCATGGCCCCTCTGCAGTCCACATGCTCGCTGCCAACCACCTTAGGCTTGATGTTGAATTCCTTCAGCCACAAACCGAAGTGCGGCCGAACTCGAAGAAGCGCTTCATAGACAACAATGAAGGTCGAGATTTGGAGAAGGGAATTGGGGGATAGATCGTGGAAATCTAGCCCGTAGAAGAACATCAGCCCCCGCATGAAGGGGTGCAAGGGAAATCCTAGCCCTCTAAGAAAATGGGGAAGAAAAATGACCCTCTCGCTCGGCTGGGGCGTGGGGATGATCTGGCCTTCTTCGGGGGCCCGATAATCAACATTGGCCAGCAAATAGCGAACCTCCTTCAGCTTGAAAATGTCCCCCTCGATGACGCTGGAGGCCTCCCACTTCCCATTGGCTCCGGATCTAGCCATGGTTGAAGGAGGCAAAGGGGGATTCGTTGTGGAAGCAGAGAGAAAGGACGATGGTGCTCTGAAGGTCCACGTGAGCGGGACGTGGAAGAAGGCGTGGGTCGCTGACTGTGATAACTCCCCTTTATAGACTATTGATTGGCCATGGATTCCTTTTTCGACGTCGTTGGCTTATCCACTTCCCGTATCTCCGCAACATTATAAGCGGGGAGGGGAATCAAAATCAATAACCATATCCCCCAAAAAGCAGGACACGATCTTCAGCTTGAGGGGACATGTCAAATGTGGCGTCAGCCTCAAGCCCCGCTTCGAGAAATAGTAACTGCTTGGTGTTATGGCCAGAAGCGACTCTTCGTTGAAAGAGAAAAAGTCGTCAGATAAAGGCACTATTTGCGCTTCCGTGATGCTTTTATTATTACCTTTGGTGTTAAGTAAAATAACCATTTCAGATTCCGGACATCACTTGGTTCCGAACAGGGGAGAGACATACTGAGGAACTCGCCCCGCAAGCCGAATACTGGTCGGATGCATGGATAGTAGATACAAGTCTTGGCGTTGGAGGAAAGTTCGGGGGCTATTGAGGGAGTCATAGACTAAGGGGTCTTTGGGGCGATAGTCCATTGTACACGGGCCGGACTGGTGGAGCCGTATATTGATAAGAGATCTATGAAGCTGTGGTGTGCCCCCCAAGTCAAGAAGGCGCATGATCTCTTTAATTCCTTATTGTAATCTATCTTCGATAACCCTAACCCTATTAGTGTCTATATAAACCGAGCGGGTAGTCATTAGGGTTGGAGCTACATTCATCACCTCATACCCTTAGGGTTAGCTCATGCTGATCTCGAGGTAGATCTACTTTGTAAACCATGTTATACCTTCAATATAATCAAGCAAGACATAGGGTTTTACCTCTTTGAGAGGGACCGAACCTGGGTAAACAATGTGTTCTTTGTCCCTTGTTACCCATCAACCCTAGATCCATAGCTCGGGTCCCCCTACCCCGGGGTATGCCGGTTTTGACACCAACAATAGGCCTTATGCAAACGATAACTATGGAGCATTGCTACTTGTGAGCTACGTTGGGTTTTTCCCTGAAGAGGAAGGGGGAGAAATATAGTAGCAGATAGTATTTCCCTCAGTAGATAAGCAAGGTTATCAAACCAATAGGAGATGCACACTGACAAATGTCAATAGTACCTACACACACAAACAAAATACTTGCACCGAACGCGGGCAAGTGGGTTGTCAATCCCCTTGTACTCGTTAATTGTAAGGATTAATTCTGATAGTGATAGATATATAATCTGCACAAGAAAATAAAAGTAAATAGATTGCAATGAGATTTTTAGGGTTTTAGTAAATATGATGAATAGACCCGGGGCCATAATTTTCACTAGAGGCATTTCTCTCAAGAACATATCATACGGTGGGTAGACAAATTACTGTTGGGCAATTGATAGAAAAACACATAGTTATGACGTTATTCATGGCATGATCCTTACATAGGCATTACGTCCGAGATAAGTAGACCAACATCCATCTACATGTACTACTATTACTCCACTTTGAGAGCGCTTCTATGGTTGCCTCTCTATGTATTAAGTTCTTAACAAACAGACTAAAGCTTGGAGCATGATGACATAATGTAGACAAAATAAGACCAATCAATATGAACGGACCTCGTTGTTTTATCCTTACACTACAAAAAAAAAGACACATCCGTGACATTTTGGGCCGAACGAAAATGTTTTTTGTCATATGACACTTCTATGACGATAATTGTGACAAAACCCGGTATCATCATAGATGTGGTGGGCTCCTACTTCTATGACAAAAAATCATGACAGAAATTGGGCTTTTCGTCCTGGGCGGGTCGGAGACGCAGCTGCATGACATTCTTTGGGCCGTCCATGACGGAAAAAACCGTGGTAGAAGTGAGGGGGAGGAAAATTTCGGGGAGTTGCCGGTTACGGTGGGAGGTCGGGGGCCGAGCAATGCGCGTTTCTCTCGTACACGTGCGAGGCGTTGGCTCTAACTAAACCCGAGCGAGGCGTTGGGATCTAACTGAACCCGAGCGATTGCACTGCAGGCTACGTGTTACTGAACCCGAGCGATCGATCGATGGCTGTTAACTGAACCCGATGGAGCGATTCCTTCGGTACTGCTGCTAACTAAAGCCGATCGATTGTATGAACAGTGAGCATTGGGGGGGGGGTGGATGAACAGTGAGCGGTGGCGTTGCCTCTGGATGAACAGGACCCCGTGGTGTGGAGGGCTGGATGAACAGTAGACGGTGGAGGGGTGGCCGTGGAGGGGTGGTTGAACAGGACCCCGTGGTGTGGAGGGCTGGATGAACAGTAGACGATGGG